>NC_133620.1:308386472-308686472 GCF_048593235.1 Sminthopsis crassicaudata | reverse complement strand
TGACTTTGTATATCCCTCTCTCACTTAAATCCTCTCACTTGTATGTAAGGGCATTGCCTCCCTGATATTACAGCAACCCTCTCTTCCTCTTGAATAAGTATAAATGTTATTATAAGGTTTCTTTTTCTTGCATTTTCAATGGGGATGGAAGAATTTGGAACAAAATCAAAAGAGAACAAAACAAAAAATCATAGGCTCTTCATTGGACTAACCATCCCTCTTCTCACCCCAGTGTTTTTTTCTGTCATCCTGAGCCTTTGCATATCTCTTGCTCTATAAATAATCCATCCTTATTTGTGGTACTTAATTTTATTTTTTATTTGCATTTTCCAGGTAAACGCAAAGCACTGAAGCTGAATTTTGCAAATCCACCTTTCAAATCTACAGCACGCTTTACCCTGAATCCTTCAGGAGTCCAGAACCCACACATGTGAGTATAGTTTCGAAGCAGGATTTTGAAATTATATTGTAATATTCTGGCTAGCTTTCTGGAGGTCCTCCAAATGGGCCTTGGTATCATCAAAATAATCACCCTGAGAATAGTCAGGAATAAAGTCCAAAGTCTTTATTATCTCCTTCATAGTCTGTCTCCTCCGCCTGGGGCCAGGCTAGCTTTCTGGGGGACTTTCAGATAGGTTTTGGTTGGTCGTAGTGGAGGAATGCAGGAGGCAGGAGAGCCACCAGGATGGTGGGAGATGGAATGTCTGTCTTCCAGTCCTTGTTAGCCCTTATATACCTTATTGTTATTACATCATTATAGCAACTTGATTATGTTGAACTTAGAGAACCATTACATCACCATGCTACGTACTAAATATATATGTGAACTAGAGAACCATGATCTCATCAATTCCACTGAATTAACACTTTGTTTCAAGTATACTTCTCCAGAGTTCTGGATCTCTACATTATATAGCAAAGATTTTTGAAGCCAGGAGTCATCTTATGTGAATCATGTACTCATAATACTGTAGTATTTTGAAGATTTATTTTCATAAATTTAAATGGGGAAAACAAACAGAAAGATTAAAGACAATTTGTTTGTTCCTACCAGTGACTTGTATTACTTTCTAATTTCTGAACCTCAAATAAGGTCTATTATTTATATTCAGAGTCATATACAGAGTAAGTTATCCATAGCTCTCCACAAATTCTTCTCTCTTCTGGCTCTCCTTTGATAGCCTATTTAGCCCTCATGTTTTGTAAGGTAAGCTAACTTCCTTTTAAGATTCCTTTTTCTCATGTGACTAATACTAAAATGAAGCCATATCCACATAACTGTTGGTATTCAATGTGTATATATGTATATGTATATATATATATATATATATATATATATATATATATATATATATATATATATATATATATAGTTCTGTAGCATTTTATTAAAAATCTGTTATTGAGCTAATGTACTTCATTTTAATGACTTCATTTTAATCTGTTTTTTAAAGAAAGTTTCTTATTTAATCCTTAGCAAGATGTTGGATTTCTTTGCTACATAGTTGACTTATAAAATTAATTCATTATTAGATGAAATGTGTGCTAATATTTTTGTCTGTATATATGACATGATATTACTAAATAGATTTTATTTGCAAAATATGCCTCTTGGGATTATATCATCCTAGGCACTCTGCTTGCCCCTCAGAGAGCTACTACACAGATAATTATGCTAATGTACCAAAGATGACTGTATTTAGTGTCTTTGAATGCTATGAATAAATAATGTATAGTAGACAGTAAATATTTGTTTAATGAAATTTATATTACAAAAATTAAAAAATATCAAATGTTGATGTTGTTAGGATTGGATTTCTATCTATCTTTACAAAGGCTTTATGAGTTGTTTTTCTTCCTTGTATTAGTTTCTACTTTCTTTGAATCTTATTCCTTACTCACAATTTGTTGCCAGTGTGTTTTTTCTTCCCTTTTTTTCCTATCCTTTCCTTTTTCTGTGATAGCAGTTTTCATCAACTTGTTTCTCTCCATTATCTTTATCTTATCCCTATCCTGAACACCCTATACAAGTTGGCATAAATTAAGGAGTTAAGTGCCCATGGCTGGCTCCCTTTCTTCCTTCTTGGGATAGAGGGTGGTAGACTGGGCAGGAGTCCCATAACTTAAGTGAATGTTTACCTGAAAGAGTATTAAGTTTTCAGAGTGAGTTTAATTATAGGAATGGATCCAGTATAAGAATGTAGGAACTTTAGAGTTTTCTCATGACCATGAGAATTACTTCAGTAATTGTAAGCAAATAAAAAGTGTCATGGTAAAAACCAAAAATACAGTAGGATCCAAGAAATCTCTTTTAATATATAAATGTACTGACAAAAGGAATATACTACATTATTTACTAAGATTTTAGTATTTTAAAACCTGTGGTGCTTACTCCATCATCAAGACAATATCAAGTTATTGCTAAGGAAGATATGTTGAGCAGAAGGAAATTTTTTTCTTTAGAGTTTTACAGAAACTTAAAAATCTTAAACACTTTCACTTCATCTGTTATGAAGATCACAATAAATATTTTAATTTCATTTCATTTGTAAAGGATTTGTAATTTCATTATTGTGGGAAATTCCTTTCACAAATACAGATTACAGAATTAAGGGCAAATTTTCTCTGTTGTTTTGGAAATTTTCTTTTGGTTCTTAGATGGGTAGCTATCATAATATTCCATGTTGTGTACCTTTGCTGAATAATAAAACATTTAGAGATCCTAATCATTTTAATTAGATTTTAGCTTCTAGTAACAGGTTATATCAAAGCATGGAAACTCTTATATAGGCTATCAAAATGAAGATATTCATCTCATCTGAAATTTGTATAGAAAAAAAACTAAGGAATGTTCTTTAAATATTACCATCTGCCCTACTTCTTTCATTAAAATCCAATTTATACATATACATGAACTTTACAAATCTCTACTATCATTCAAATGCCATCATTATAAATGTGATACTCATTTTTATTAAAACAAATCAATTGCTTAATGATTAAGGAATTGCTCATTTGTCTTTCTACTATTTTCTTTTTATTTTTTCTGTTAAATTCAACACAATTAACAAAACAGCATTAATATGAATTTTCATACAGGATATGTAACTTGATTTGTTGTATTGTGATAAATTGACAACAGAAGTAATACTGATGAATTGTAAAGAGCAGAAAGCTTAATTTTGTTGTTTTCTCCAGGGAATCAAACAAAGCAGGAACAATGGGGAACACCATTGTAAATGAATTTTCTTAGATGTTGGAGTATTTTCTTTATTCTTTAATTAAGGAGTTTCTAGGCTTCCTAGAACCATATTAACAATTCCTGAAATCATTGTTGTTCTTGATGTCAGGAAAGCTCTGCCCATATATTCTAGTGATACACTGTTTCCTAAATAGTAACAACTCACTCTTATGTAGGTTTGCAAACTCACCAAAATAATCTTGAATCCTAAATTATTTGAGGATTATTATTATTCCAGTTTTAAGAAAACTTAGGCTCAGAGGTTTAATTGACATGTTATTATAATTCAAATTTAGACCAATTTGAATCCATGTTTAGTATTTTTTCTACTATATTGTATTCATAGGCATGTTATTTTAAGCATTTTCTTCTTTTGGTTACTATCACTCTTTGTCTTGAGGATCTGATTGTTGGTAAGTATGGCACTCTTGTGAACTTGCTGTTTTAGTAAATCCAATCAGATGTGACTGGAAAGTCACTCATGATCTCTTGAAATAGGGAGCCATATATTTCTAATTAAATAGTATTCCATACAAGGAGAAAATATCCATTTTATTCTTACCAAATTGTAACACAGGATTTTATTTTTTGTCTGAGATTTTAGATTTATAGTTTGAAAGGGACCATTACCATCCATCTGTTTCATTTTGTATATAAGGAAACAGACCAAGACTGTTTGCTTGACTTATCCAAGGTACATTCATATGGCTCTGTATTGGGATCTTGTATTTTTCATAGGTTTTGCAACTTATTAACTCCCAAAATACTTGAATCAAGACCATGAAAATTTTTTTTACATTCTTAACTTTGGTCAGCTTAAGAGTCAGTGGTACCCAGCTCGAAAAAGGAGGAATTAATTTAAAAAATAATATTCAAGGAGTAATGACCCTTGACTGTTAAAGTTCTTTGCAAAATATACTATGTATTTGTATCTGTTCAAAGATGAGTTGTTGGAAAATTGAAGTACACAACATAAGTATGTAATTGTACCTCTCTATGGACTTATCTCATCTTTAGAAGTTCTAAAAATGATCATGTGAAGGATCTGCATTTATAGAGTTAAATGAGTTATATAAAGAACAACAACAACAACAAAAACCCAGGACATCTGTAGCAATAGCACATAATTATCTCACTTCTGTTATTGAATCAGGAAGAATTGAATTTGAATCATGATCATCAGCATCATGATCTTGGGCAAGTCATTTAACTTTTTTAAACCTCATTTTGCTCATCTATAAAATAGGGATGATAGTATCTATATTGCAAGAAATCATATGATAAATATAAAATGCTTGGCAAATGGAAAAGTTCTATGTAAGTACTAGTTATTTTCCTGATTCTAGCTACAAAGTGGGCTTTGCCAACTAGTTTCTGCTCAGCATCCTTTATGAGAAGGCCTCAAATTTGAGTAATTTGCTGAACTATGTCTAGGTGATAAATAATTGACATAGACCCTTATGATGGCAACCTGGTTCAGAAACTTTCTGGAATAGAAAGGGGGTAGGAACTCATGACATATAGCGAATGTGTGCCTTTCTTATCCATCCCTCTTTGAGAGTCTATTCCTATTTTGATTCCATACAGAGGATTTGGTTTAGAAGAAGCAGGTCTGTGGATGATGATTAGGGCTTTGATCTCTACAATTACAACTATGGGAGGGAAGGGAGAAAACAAAAATAAATCAAACAAAACAAATCAAACAAAAATAATATCAGAGATCAGGCTGTCACATTAATACCTCTACAATTTCTCTGGCTGTCTCCTGTGCCTGGAATTCTCTCCTTCCTCATCTCTATCTCAATGCATATCTCATTTTATGAATGAGAAGAATAAGGTCCAGAGAGATTGTCTTGTAGGAGGTCTCACATTTGAGGATTATGACTTTTATACCTTTGGCATGTTGCTTATCTTTTTAGTATATCTACTTATTTCCTCCTTGATAGAATGAGCAGACTAGATTCTTAAGATTCTTTAGGAATTTTTAATCTTTTTTTGTATCATGGACCTCTTTGGCAGTCTGATGATGTCTTGGGACACTGCTCAGAATAGTGTTTTTAAAAGCATACAATAAAGTAACAGATAAGATTACAAAGGAAAGCAATTATGTTGAAATAATTTCATCAAAATATTTATAAAACTAGCTTACCAACTTCAGGTTAAGAATCTTGTCTGCATAATTGCTATTCCACTGTTATGTTGACTCTACATTTGTGCTTTGTTATAAAACTTTAAAAAAAAATTAAATCCACACTTAAATTTATTTTACTGTCATTTAGAACATTTAAAAGAATGATTCTTAGGCTCAAATTACAGGTAGTAATAATGATATGATAATTAAGATTTTTGAACACTTGAAGATTGACAATTTTCTTAAAACATTTCTATGAGATAAGTAGATCCCTATTTTATTGATGGAGAAACAGAATCAAAGAGTCTAGAACAGCTTACCTAAGATCATATATCTACAAAGTTTATGATACAAAGTATCACTAAAATTAAGGCTTTAGGAAAAGCTTTTTGTAGAAGTAGGATTTTAATTGAGAACTAAGAAATTATACAATAGAGAATTAAGAGGAGACTGAGGAGAAAGGACATGGAGGCATCCATTGTATACAGCTTTCTTAAGGAATTTGGTCTCAAGGTAGGAAAGAGAGGACAATAGTTAGCATAAATGGATTAATCAAATGGACTTTTTTCTTTCTTTTTTTATTTTTTTATTCATTTTTCCAAATTATCCCCTCCCTCCCTCCACTCCCTCCCCCCGATGGCAGGTAATCCCATACATTTTACATGTGTTACAATATAACCTATATACAATATATGTGTGTGTAAATACCATTTTCTTGTTGCACATTAATTATTAGCTTCCGAAGGTAACCTGGGTAGATAGACAGTAGTGCTAACAATTTACATTCGCTTCCCAGTGTTCCTTCTCTGGGTATAGTTATTTCTGTCCATCATTGATCAACTGGAAGTGAGTTGGATCTTCTTTATGTTGAAGATTTCCACTTCCATCAGAATACACCCTCATACAGTATTGTTGTTGAAGTGGATAGTGATCTTCTGGTTCTGCTCATTTCACTCAGCAACAGTTGATTTAAGTCTCTCCAAGCCTCTCTGTATTCATCCTGTTGGTCATTTCTTACAGAGCAATAATATTCCATAACCTTCATATACTACAATTGGAAGGGAAAGATTTTTAAAGAATAAAGGGACAAGGGAATGAAGTAGACAATGTTGGACAAATACTAACCATACCAGACTGCCTCCTGTCTAGTTTAGATAAAAGTTGTGTTTGTGTGAGAAGGAATCTTCTTCCACTATCAAAGAACTGGAATTCACCACTTTCTTTAGACTAGAATTTCTTTACCTTTTGATTAGATCTAAGTTTTCCCAATTGGTTGTATCTTGCACAAAATTTCATCTTATTATCAATCCTGACTTTCAAAGGCTGTTTGAATAATCTGCAGAGACTGATTACTGGAAAAAGAAAAACTTTTATCATAATAATAGTTACTGAATTTAAGAGAGAAATAATAATTTTTCTCAACTGATTTTGTTGCTTTTTATGCCAGGTTCATTGCTCAACATTGCTTTCCCTTTTCAACTTCTCTATAAAAATAAAGTGTCTAGTTAATCAAAAACAAATGGTACAATTGCTGTGTCAAAGTATTCTATTTTCTTCATTTGTATTCCATCAAATCTCTCCCAAAAAGAGGGAAATCTGTTGCATCACTGGTCCTTTAAAATAAAGATTAATCATTGTAGTTATAGTGTTTTCAATTCTGTTATCAATTTAATTTTTCCCAATTCATAAAACCTGCTTTCTTTTTCTTCCATTTCCCCCATTTGAGGAAAAAAGGAAAATGTAACATATAATAATCAAGTAAAACAAACTTCCACATTGGCCATGTCCAAAAAAAATTTCTCATTCTATACTCCTGAATTTACTTACCCCATCAAGAGGTAAGTAGTATGCTGGTTTTTTCCATACATCCTCTGGAATACTTGTTTATTACATTGATCTTCCTACTTAAATTTTTCAAAGTTGTTTGTTTTACAATATTATTATTGTATCAGATGTTTTCCTGGTTTGGCTCACTTTTCTCTGTGTCGTGCAAGTTATCTCTCTGAAACTGCCCCCTTCATCATTTCTTATAGTAAAATATCTATTTTTACATACAAAATCTATTACTTTCAAGCTGTACTTTGCTCTGCTTTTCCCTATTGATGGGAACCCGTTTCCTGTTCTTTTCCATCACAGAAGGTCTGTTATTACATTTTTTTCTACATTTGGATCTTTTTCCTTTGAGGTATAGGCCCACTTGTGATATCTCTCAATCAAAAGTATGCATAGTGGACACCTAGATGGTGCAGTGAATAGAAGTCAGGAGGACCTGAATTCAAATCCAATTTCAGACACAATGCTTTCTAGCTGTATGGCCCTGGGCAAGTCACTTAATATTGGTTTGGCTCTTTTTCCTCAACTACAAAATGAGGATGACAACACTATCTCTTCATAGAGTTGTGAGGAAATAACATTTGTAAGGTTCTTATTATCATTTCTGGCATATAGTAGGTGCTATATAAATGCTTATTCCTGTCTTTTCTTTTATATGGTTTTTGATAGCTTGGATTTCTCCCTTAGAAAACTTCCTGTTTGATCATTTGAGGAATGGATTTTATTATACTTTTGAATTGGTTCAATAATTCACATCTCTCTTTGTGGAAATAAGACCTTTATTAGACATATGTAATACAAAGATTCTCTCCAGTTATCTGCTTCTCTTGTAATTTTATATTCATGGTCTTATAAATTCTAGAATTTTCTATTTTATTTTCTGTGATCCTATCTGTCCTTTGGTCATGAACTCTTTTACTATTCTTAGGTCTGAAAGATAATTGCTTTCCTAATTTGTTGATGATATTACTTTCTTTTTATGTCTAAGTCTCGTGCCCATAAGTGTTAAGTCTTTTTGCTAATACTCAATCATGGGTAGTTCAGTTGATGTTATCAAATGTGCCATGAAATGATCTTTCTTTCTAGTCATACAGTAGAATCAATGAAGGAGCATAAGTAGGCTGACATTTTATCAACAATGATTTTCATTAAATCAATGGAATTAGATTTTTCAGGAAATAATGAATACAAATTTTTTTTAACAGTAGCTGATACCAATTTTGTGAGAACTTGTTACTTAAGTAAATAAATGTTTAGTATTTTGAAACTTTGAATTCAGTTACTTTTTTGTATACTTTGTCTCCAAAGGGTAGAGGATGCTTTTTTTTTTTTTTTTTTTTTTTTTTTGGGATCTTTCTTCTCTATCAGGTACTAAATATTTGTTTGCCTAACTGAGAAATCTGGGCTATCAAAAGGAGGATATCAGAGGAAAAGAGGATATGAGTAAGCATTTATATAGCACCTACTATGAGCCACATAGGTAGTAAGTATTGAGACCACATTTTCCTGACATCAGGTCCAGCATTTTATCCACTAAGACTTTTGAAACACTTTGTATTTTTACACTATCTTGTTTTTGAAAAAGCTATTATCATTGCTTCAGCTTTCTCTCCTCTCAACCTCTTCTAAACTTTGTATTTTATCCAAAGTCATCAATAATTTCTTTATTGCCAAATCTGATGACCGTTTCTCAGACATCATTCCTTTGATACTGTGATAAAATTGTTCTTACATTTAACTGTTACTTTTTAAATAGTAATTTATTTTTTCCAATTACATGTAAAGATTTTTTATTAATATTTTCATGTAAAACATTTCTACATTATTCGTATCATGAAGGAAGAAACAGAACAACTTTTTTTTTTTTAATGTGAAAGTAGTAGTTTCTTTTCTTTTTGTTTTTTGCTGAGGCAGTTGGGGTTAAGTGATTTGCTCAAGGTCACATAGCTAGGAAGTAAGTGTCTAAGACCATATTTGAACCAGATCCTCCTGATTTCAGGGCTAGTGGAAAGTAGTAGTTTCAGTGTGCATTCAGACTCCTAACAGTTCTTTCTCTGAATGTGAATAGCATTTTCCATTGAGGTTTTTGAAATTGTCTTGGGTCATTGTATTACTGAGGAGAGCTAAGTACAATATTAACTGTTACTTCTGAAAAAGGCAGTTGATATATAATTTTAGGTTTTTGTTTTTTTTCTTAGCGATATTTCATGACAGAATTTTAAAAACTGCTTATATTTTCCAAATTATCATGTACCTTGCTCTTTTAAAACTGATTTGGTAAATTCTTAAATTATTACATGAAGAAGTAGCCATCAAGTCAAATTCATCAAGCAATTCAGTTACAAAAACCAATCATTCTGATAGTAATCTTCAAAATGATTTTTGACATTTTTAGTCCTTTGAACTGAATATTAGGTGTAGTAAAAGTCTACAGAAGGACCTAGCAAAAGTTTGTCTGATAATGAAGTCATTCTTCTTGTTGAAGTTTGAATTTATAATTAAGTAGCTCCTCAAAGCACTACTATATTCTTCTTTTTTCTGATGAAAAGTATTTTTTTTTTTTAGTTTTTCCTAATTCATGTGTTCCAAATTTTTGTTCTCCTCTTTCCCTCTCTCCTCAGATAGTAGGCAATCTAATATAGATTTAACATGTGCGTTTCCTAACTACATTCCCATGTTGTACAAGAAAAATCAGATCAAAGGGGGAAAAAAAGAAAATAAAAGAAAAAAACAAGTAAACAAACAGCAGTAGCAAAAAGATAAAATACTATGCTTTCATCCACATTCAGTCTCTGTAGAATTTCTGGTTATGGATGGCTCTTTCCATCACAACTCTCATTGGAATTGCCTTGAATCACCTCATTGTTGAAAAAAGCCAAGTCTATTAGAATTAGGTGTGTACAAATCCCATAATCTACAATCAAAGAACGTTGCATTTTATGGCCATGTAGCAGTTGTCTTATTCTTATACTTGAATTTGATCTCCATGGCTTCCTCATGGTATGCTGGTCCATTTAGCCTTCATCAACTCTTCTCCACACTTTGTTGAGCTCTAAATGCACCAGTCAAGAATTGTTATTTTGCAAGGAAAATTTTTGATCTGGTTTGATATTGTGATACCAGTTGTTTTACTAATTTGAAAATGTTGAATACAAGATTGAGGTTTTGCAATTGCTAGATAAATAGTAGTAACAGTATTACACAATGATCTGTTGACCATTGGCAACTATATTTGAATAAATACACTGATTCTCCTCTCTGACTGTCCAACTAGCACATCATTACACATTAGGCTGTTCTGTCCTCCATTATCTCCTGAAGTTTGTCCAACTTTATGACTGTCATTTCCATGACATTTCCATCCTGTTCTCTGGTGTCTCCTTTTGCCTTCCATCTTTCCAAAATCAGGATCTTTTCCAATGAATCCTGTCTTCTCATTATGTGGTTAAAGTATTTAACCTGCACCTTCAGTATTTATCTTTCCAGTGAGTATTTAATTTCTGCAAGTATTGATTGATTTGATCTTGCTGTCCAAGAGACTCTCAAAAGCCTTCTCCAGGATCACAATTCAAAAATGTCATTTCTGCAGTGCTCAGCTTTTCTTAATAGTCTAAATTTTACAGCTGTACATTGCTCCTAGAACAACCATATCTTTGACCACATGGACCTTTGTTGGCAAGGTGATGTTTCTGCTTCTTAGCATGCTATCCAGCTTTGCCATGACTTTTTTTTTTTTAATTAAAGCTTTTTATTTTTCAAAACATATGTGTGGACAATTCTTCAGCATAAGCTCTTGCAAAACCTTGTGTTCCAATTTTCCCTCTCTTTGTTCATGCCCTCCCCTAAATGGCAAGTAGTCTAAGATATGGTAAACTTGGTAAAAATATATGTTAAATCTAATGTATGCATACAATTATTGTGCTGCACAAGAAAAATCAATCAAACCAGTAAAAAAACATAAGCAAAATAAAATGCAAGCAACGCAAAAAGAGTGAAAATGCTATGTTGTGAACTACATTCAGTTCCCACAGTCCTCTCTCTGGGTGTTGATGGCTCTCTTCATCACTGAACAATTGGAACTGGTTTGAATCATATCATTGTTGAAGAGAGCCATGTCCATCAGAATTGATCATTTTATAATAATCTTGTAGTGTACAATGATCTGCTAGTTCTGCTCACTTCACTTATCATCAGTTCATTGGTCTCTCCAGGCCTCTCCAAAATCATCCTGCTGAATATTTCTTACAAAATAATAATATTCCATAGCACTCATATACCATAATTCTCATATTCATACTCATATTCATATTCATATTCAGCCATTTTCCAATTGCTGGGCATCTATTCAGCTTCCAGTTTCTTTTTGCCATAACTTTTCTTCCAAAAAGCAAGCACCTTTTAATTTTATGGCTGTAGTTGCTGTCTTCGGTGATCTTTTAGTCGAAGACTATAAAATTTGACATTTCTTCTCCTTTTATTTACTAGGAAATGATTGATTAGTTGTCGTGGTCTTAGTTAAAACTAAGCACAGATAAAAATCTGGAAAAATTCCTGAAAAGTGAAAAAAGTTCAGACTCATCTCCATCACAGAAAGATGGGATGAAAGATTGTGACAATTAATTTATGACAAAAGCATATTGCAGGTGATATGCTTATTTGAGTATTTTAGGGAACATGTTATATGACTAATTAACAACCTGATATAAAAGGAAATAATACTGTTAAGAATAGCAGCGTTTAAAGTGAATCTTTAGATTTCTCCATGGTTAGTGTATACTAAATATTTATGCTATGTTATAAGGGAAAAAAAATGTATACATAATGAAAAGAATCTCAGTGTCTGGGCCCAGGAAGTCTGTATTTTATTTTATAAGATTTGACATGATTTTCTCAGAGTTTTTGAAGCTGATTTTGTTTTGGGGAAAAATTCAGCAGTGTATCATTTAGTTAAAATTCACACTTTTCCAAAAAAAATTTTAATGCTAAATTTAGTTCTTATCCCTTTAAATTGACATATTCTTTATCTAAAATATGTAAAGCTTTAGTTTTTAAATAATTGTTTGAAGACAAAAATTTTTCAAATAATTCATAATACTTAAACGGACCTGCAATCTTAACATTCTGTATCTTCTCTCCAGTGATGATGATCAAAACTCACTCATGCAAGTCCCAGCTTGTTTGACATTGTCCTTCCATTATTTTCATCTCAGTGTATCCACCCAAGATATTTATTCTTGTATGAATTTCTTATGATGTAGAAAGATATTAGGAAATTGCTGAAGTTATTACCTGCTGTTCCTCACTCCTAATATGTGTTCATACTGTCTTCTTTTTTGATCATGCATATCCCTGATCCTTTACTCCATTTCTTCAGTTACTTTTTATGTATGTGTATACTGTGTGTAGTAGGCTTGCTTGTGCCTACTATATACATTTTTGTTGCCCTAGACTTGAGCTGAAGGAGGAAGAAAAGACTTAAGGAGAAAAATGAATAGTACTGCCACAAAAAGGATAAAAATTTGAGAATGCTGTATCAGGACAGAAGAAATCAAGTTGAGTCTGTCTATCAAGATACTAATGGCATGATAAGTCAGGAGACACCAAAGAATTTTCCCTTTAGAAAGTATGGAGAACATAGAGAAATTTTGCCATGACCTACATAGAATGTGCTGTGTTTTTCTTTCTGTTTTTGCCAAGGCATTATGCTCAAAGTTCAAACTTATCTCCCATAAAAGGGAGTAAGTAGAACTGAAGGACTACTTTGCAATAATTTTTTATTTTAAAGTGGAAAAAAAGGGATTCAGTACAAAAACAAAAGAAAAGAACCTAGATAGGTAAAAGATAATACTGATTTAGGAGTTTGGAGAATGGAAGAATATCACATAAAGGAAAAAGGGAGGAAAGATGAGTTAATAGATAAAACTAAATGACAGAGCTCCTGTCCCCATCCTCCCAAAATAAAAAGAAGTAAGTTATTTGAACTCTGGAAAAGAAGCAGCTGCTTGTCCTCTAAGAAATGATGGTCTGAATCTTTAGGTTTTATAAGGACAGATCATCTACTAAAAAATTCATGGAATAAGAAATAAGGATGGTTGTTGCCTCCTTACTATTCCTATAGAGATAATAATAACAATAGAGAAATCTTCTCTATTTCTGATTATGTGTCTAGGGTGAGACAGAACCTTTCTGGCACTATCTTGACCTGATGACTAATGTTTATTTGAAATGATTCACATGAGTGAAGTTAATAGTGCCAGAGGGAAGTAGGAAATACTGCTGAATTTTTGATATTTTGGGAAAGAAACTGAGCAAAAGTAACATTTTCTTTCTTGATGCTGATTGTTAGCTGATTTTAAAAAAAAAGTAAAAGCAAAGCTTGTTATGAAATTCCTATCCTGAGAGTAGAAATTGATTTTTCTTCTGTCACATAAAAATATAAAAATTATAGGATGCAATACAACTAGAAAGGCTGCTAAGAAGGTATTTGCTTAGATAAATCTAATCAAAATGGCTTTAACTCCAAAAAAGAATTGGAAATGATGCTTGTACATCTCTACCAATATCTGTTTCAAAGAGAGTAACTACTGTTGAGAAAGAATAGCAATATAATTGTCTACTATTCTTGGACAACAAAATCTAAGAAAGGAATCAGCAAAAATGTCTTTACATCTGATCAGTATATGTTTAAAAAAAAATGAAAGGTGAACTTAATGCAGAGAAGTAAATTTTACCTCACAGTTGTCATTGAGACTTAATAGAAATGAGGCACTTCACTAGAACATGGATTTGGATTATATCATTGGAATATAGAACACAATACCAGAAAAAGTAGACCTAGAGAATAAAACTGAGAAACAATTGAAAAGTTTGGTAGTAGAGCAAGATAGAGTAGTAAAGTTGATGTCAATTATGTAGACAAATTTATTATAGAATATTCTCTTGTAAAGCAGAGCTGCTAATTTTAAAAAATTGATATTTTGCTTAAGTAAAGTTTCATTTTTTAGAAGATAGAGAAACCTTTTCAGGACCGATTCTCAGGAGGATCTAGTTACTAGTTTGGCAAGGACATAAGCCTTGGTGGGAAGTAATCACTCCCATCTTTGAATTTGTGGTAAAGGAGAGGAAAGCTATCCTTTTATTTTAGGAGAGGAGATTTCAAAGAGTTCTGAAAAAGAATAGGTAAAATCTCATGTTCAAAAATACTTTAAGGAGGTAAACCCAGGCGAGGTTAGACTTTTCTTCAGAATGAAATCCTGAAGAAAAAAAGAAACAATTTTGATGATTAGGAAAAATTTGAGTTATTTAAAGACACTATAAATAACTTAAATTTAAAAAAATTATCCCCCCACTCCCAATTTAAAAAAAAAGAAACTCTATAAAAGATATAAGTAAAAAGCTGCTAATGGGAATGAATACACAAGTGGCATGATTCTATAAATATATTAGGAACACTACTCCAGATGACGTCCTGGGAACATTTTTCTTCATATACTTTCATTATGTGGTCTTAACAACTCTTGATTTTAATTGGCTCTATGCTGATGACTTCCAGATTTTCATAACTTGCCACAGAATCTCTCCTGAGTTATAATTTAGGGTCACCTAATGTGGAACATTTTGAAGTTCTGTGACTGTGAGGCCAGTTCTCTTTTCACCATACACACTGCTCTTAGGATAATCTTTTGGAGAATGTATGTGTGTGCGTGTGTGTTTGTGTGTGTATACACACATGTGTATGTACTTAAACATATTCTACTATTCTCACTCTGGTCCCTCCATATCCTTTACACACCCCAGCAGTGTGGCTATATTGTCCTACTTTGTCTTTCTCATACAGCCATTCATTTTCAGTTTTTTCACTAACTGCCCTTCCTCTTAAGCTTACAGGATACTCTTTAACACCAGCTATTAATGCCTTCTCTTCCAGGTAGCCACCCTGTTTCACTTTTATCTTTGCACCCCTTGTGCTGAGCACAGCAATTATACATAGTATATCTTTGTAAATGTTTGTTAGTTGGTGATCATAGATTTGTGAAAAGAACTGAGGTCAATAAAATATGACTTAATGAGTTATATTGTGAAGAGGATCTTAGAAGGTTAGCTGCTTGATGATAACTGACAATAGAGTGAAAATTATTTTTAGTATTTACCATAAATTGTTTAAAAAAGCACTGTGGGATAGCAAAAAGAGCATTGAATTTCTAGTTGTGGGACTTGGGCTTGAAACCTAGCTTGGCCATTTTTGTGACTGTGGTAATGCATATCATCTGGGGGCAATTTTTTGTTGGAATACATGGGAGAACTGTTGGTGTATACGGGAGCCACCTAACAGGGCTGCTGGAGATCCAACCCAAAATGGATCTCCTCTTGTGAGAGGATGATACAAGGAGACTGAGAGGCAGTTGCTGTTCTCTGACCTCTCTCCTCTTCCCTCTGTCTCCAATTTATCTCATTCCCAGTCTGGGCCCTGTGTCAGCAAAGGCTGCCTTGCAACTCTTTCAGATGTTATGATTCACAATTGTGGAGGCTCTCGGAGAATTGACCTGTCCCTTAACAATTCTTCTCTGTTCTTTAGTCTTATTTAAAGAATGTTGTTGTACTTAGATGATCCCCTAATTGTCCTTCTATCCCTAAATAAATGAAAGGGAGTGATTAGGAACAGGCCATGCTAATCAGATTTCATTTTTTAATTGTTAAAATAAAGGAAATTCTGTTGTGGTAAGTTGGCCTAGTCTTTGGCAAAGTGTTGGATCAATTTACGTATTCTATTTTTGTAGACAAGATGGAAAGGCTTAACTTTATTTGCATGTATTTATCAACTGATTTGAATGACCAGATTACAGCATATATGCTGTGCCATATAAAGATCATTTAGTAAGGGTATAATGTATCCTGAAACTTGTGTTTAACATTTTTGTCAGTGACTAGAAGAAAGACAGATCACCTCTCTTTCCATTATGCCATTCTGACTCTGAAAGTGGTTTCTTTGTCACTTTGAAGTAGGAAGAAATTTAGTTTGCAATATAGGCTCATTAGCCATGAAATACAAGCTAAAATGTCAGAATTACAGAATCTCTGAGCTCAAAGGAATGGTTTGGATTATGCTTGGAGGCCAGCAGACCTGTCTCATTCAAGTCCTGTTTCTGATTCATGTTGGCTGTGTGTTCCTGGGCAAGTACTCAAGACCTGAAGTTTCAGAGAAGTTGCCAACTTTTATTAGTAAAGGACATTTCTCATTGAGAGTTACCTCAAATTATGTTGAAAGACTATAGGAAGGAAAAAGACAAAATACTTTTTTTGGAGGCTGGGGGAGAGATGCAGGTAAACAAATTAGTTTAATCCTTCTAGAAATTAATAAAAAATAAAAACTTTCAAGGTGTCTTGCTTTGTTTCTTCTTTTTGTCTTCATTTCACATTATGCAGTTTTTGAGTGTTGATGTTTGAATTTCTGTGTGTAAAGCCTCCACAAGCCTTTGATTGTAACTTTTGAATTTTTTTGTGGGTTCCAGGTGCTAGAAGGTATGTATGGACATTGGGGAGCTAATTAATCAAAATGTTGCTGTACTCACCGATTTACTTTATTATTATTATTATTTTTTGGCCTTTCAAGATTAAAACTTTCAACCCAAGTACTTACTAATAAGTCAAATAGTTATTATATTAGAATGTGACTTAAGAGCAATAGTTTTAAAGTTATAAATCCCAAGAACATAAAGTAGGGACCAAAAAAGAAAAACTTCACTACAGTAAGGTAAAAACATTCTTAAAACTTTTTTTATTTTTGCTGAGGCAGTTGGGGTTAAGTGACTTGCCTAGGGTCACACAGTTAGGAAGCATTAATTGTTGAGATTAGATTTGAACTCAAGTCCTCTTGACTTCAGGGTTGGTGCTCTAGCCATTTTGCCACCTAGCTGCCCCAACATTCTTAAAACTTTGAAGCAAAAAGGAAACTTTTCCATTAATTAAGTACTGGATAGAAGACCATTAGTATATCCTTGTTTTTGATATAAGTTGTTCTACTGACTTGGTAAAGAAGGATGTTTTTGTGCATATAATTACATTATTTTTCATGAATTTTTTCTTTCTACAAATACATAGTTGCATTGTTCACTTTTTAAAATTGTATTTACCTTTGATTTCTAGGTTAGAATTTTCGAGTCAGCTTTTTTCCCTTAATGAGAAATTGCAGCGACAGGACTCTCTCCTGTTGCTTATTTTTTGCCGGCTACTTGCTCACTTTCTATATATATTCTCTTCATTAATTGATGAAGAAGGGGCCAGTTGCATATTTTTGGGAATTTTGTGCATTCTTCTTGGCATTAAATGGAACCTCTAGGGTTATATAGCGGGGTAATAATGGTCTTTCAAGGAAGATTTTCTATCTCCTGAGATTCTGCAGATCAGAAAATCTTTGTAGGTATTTGATGATTTAGCTTTATTAAGTTAGAAAATAACTCTGTAATTGGAAGTGCAAGCTAGCTTGCAGAATTAATTTTATTAGAAGCAGAAATAGAATTTTATGTGCTTGAGTAGAGGAGACATGACAGTTAACAACAAGTAAATATAAATACAGGTCTTTTAAAATTTATTCACATTTTTAAAACCTGGAGGTCAGAATGTTCTAGTAGTTTTTGAGAAACCTAATCCTTCCCACACATTTATTCAGTGCTACCAAAAAGAAAAAGTTAAAACTTATTTAAAATGTGGAAAAATTGCTTCCCAATATTTTAACAGAGAGAGACTGAGAACACACAGCATTGAATCATCAGGAAAACTGAAGATCTCCCCCGAACAGCACTGGGATTTCACTGCAGAGGACTTGAAAGACCTTGGAGAAATTGGACGAGGAGCTTATGGTTCTGTCAACAAAATGGTCCACAAACCAAGTGGGCAAATAATGGCAGTTAAAGTAGGTGATGCCCATAATTACTTTTGGTACTTTAATCCATTAGCTGGTGAAATTTGATGAGGCAATAATGCTGTTTCTGTTGTAATTATATTCTAAGTGAAGGATATATTTATTGTAAATATAGTACCTAACAAACTGTTTATCTCAAAGGTGTTTTGCAATATTTTGACTCAGATGAGCTTACATATGACAGGTGTCTTGTCACATTTGCTTGCATGTGTAAATGCTTATACATGATGCAACTTTGGTTGGATTTCTTAATGTGTTTGTCAAACTTAAGGTATTACCACTTATCATGGGTGGGTATTGACCATGATAGTAATTTCTTGAGAGAAAAACTGCACTGAACCAAACTAAGGGCTAGAAAAGAATGGAAGGGACAGGTTAGGCAGGGCAAGAGTTAACAGCAGAAATAATGTCTTTGGAACAAAATTCATCTTGCTGTTAATAGCTTAAGCCTTTAACTGTTCCATGCTGACTAGATTTTACTTCCTCAAGGCTATCCTATTACTTGGCCTTTAGAGTCATATTAATATATGTAGTTGATGATTATGTCACATTTTACATAGTTTGAGAGTGATATACCATCTCTTTCTCCCACTGTCCCCAATGTCCACAAATAATGATAAAGGTCCTTTGCAGCCAAAAATAAACATTTTTGTTGATAGATTTCTTAAAAATACTTGGTGAGTTTCATATAAACTTTTAGTTGAGTGGTGATCTTCTCCTTTTTAAGAAATTAGAGAATTTAATTTGGAAAACTTCCCCCCACAAACAAGCCAAAATGAGGTAATTATTGTGGAAGGTATAGTAAGATATTTAAATGAGAAAATATCAGTTTATCACTTGATTGTAACTAGATGTTAGTGGTCAGAAGGTATAGTAGTCTATGCTGAAGTAAGTCCACTTGTAGCTTTATAATTTATTGGCATTTCCTGGGAATGTGTGAAATTTAAAAAAGACAAATTAACAACAATAATCTGGGAAACTATTTTATAATTCCCTAGAAGAACATTTTGAATTGTGTGCTAATTTACTTGAGATATATGCTATGAGTCATCTTAACTTGAGAAGAAGAGACATTTTTTCAGTGAGATTATTAGGTATGTATGTGAACCAGCTTCAATTATTTCAAAGGGATTTTCATTTTTGCTAAAAGTGAACTTATAGCTGTTTATTTCATTTTAGAATTGAGATTTTATTTGTGCTTCATCTGTGTGCTAGGGAGCAAAAGTGGATTTTGCTTCCTGTACTTTTATGGGCCTAGCAATATTATTTAATGTATAGAGTAATAAATGTCTATTTTTACTAAACAATTTAGGTAGAAAGAACATGTGTTTAAAAAAAAGTACTCCATTTTGGAGCAAAAGTAACACTTGTAGAAAGCAAGGTGAGTCATAAATTTATATCAAATGAGCTTCCCTTTTTATATTTAGGACACCACTGTTCTTCCTGGTCATTCAGTTTTACCACCCTGAAGTCATTCTTTAATTTTCTCTCTCTTCATCCCAACCTTCATTTTATTAGTTAAAAAGTCTTGAGGATTCTACCTCTACAATAATTTTTAATCTCCTTTTTTCCATTTGCAGAACAACCTCCCTACTTCAATCTCTTTGCCTCTTTTGGAGCAATTCAATATCCTCTTAATTAATCATGCTTCTAATCTTTCCTCTCTCTGCTAAATTTCCCTCACAGATGCCATAAGATTTTAAAATCACCTTTCTGACCATGTTAATTTCCTGCTTGAAAAGCTGTGGTAGTATGCCCTATTACTTCTGAAATATCCACATAGCTAAGTTAATCACTCAGTCAATGAATAAATAAGCTTTTAAAGGTTAATTGCAGAGGAGTTAGTAAAGGGGTCTGAGAGGCTTTGGGGGAGATAATTTTGGGATGATAGTTCCTTCCTGGTCATTTTGCAGGGACTTGTAAGTAGCTGGAACATCATCTGTATAGAAACAGAATACAGCTGGATAGTTGTATTCAGTGCTATCATAATGATCACCTGACTTGCCATATAATCATTTCCAACTTCTTGTATTCAGATAGATTTAGTATAATAGCAGTGGTGAAGATAACTCAATATTTCTTCCCTCTTTTAGCTACAATTCATATGTACAATTTGCTACAATGAGTATGAGTCCAAAAATTAAAAATGGGAACAAAGTTATTTTTAAATGTCTTTTAGATGCATCCCTTATTATATGTAGAAGAACAGTTTCAACTTATATTCTTGGCATTAGTTTCTCTAGTTGATGTAACAATACTCTATTCCCTTCCAAAAGAATTGAGACTATGGATAAGTAATTTGGGCAACTAGGTGGATAGAATATTGGGTCTGGAATCAAGAAGATTCATCTTAAGGACTTGTTATGTGGCACACAATCACTTCTGCCTGACATTGGGATACAAATATAAAAACTTGTCAATTTCTGTCCTCAAAAAGCTTTCATTCTACTGGGGAGAAATAAACATGAACACATATGAATCATCCTCATTCTCTTAACTAATATTTATATAGTGTCTACTATGTACTATCACTATGATACAAGATACACATTGTTATAAAAAGGCTTTATAGCTTAAAATAGCACTAAGACTTGAGATATCCTGTATAAAACAAATTTAAGGGCAGGAGTGCTTAATTGGAGAAATTGAGAAAGGGAAGATGTTACTTGAAGTGAGCTGTTAAGGAAAATACAAGTCACAAGAAAAAAAGTGAGGAAGCAGTGCATTCCAGGCATGGAGAACAGCTTATTTAAAGGCATGGACATGAGAGATGGAATGCTATGTAAAGGGCAACAAGTTGAACAGTATGGCTAGAACATAAGAATGTGTGGAAGGTAGAATTGGGAGTTAACATGAAGAAGCTAAAAAGCTAAGGTGGAGTAGAGTCAGATTATAAAGTGCTTTAAATGCAAAAGAAAGGTTTATATTTTTTTCTTGTAGGCAATAGGGAGCTACTGAAGCTTGGACTGAAGTCCAAGGGAGTTGACATAGTAAGTAAAACCTGTACCTTAAGAATATCAAGTTGATATTTGCATTGATTGGATTAAAAAAAGATTAATTGGGTCCAAACAAGTCCAGATGAACAATGTTGAGGAACTAAATTATGGTTTTATGTTTAAATATAGAGGAGGAAGATAGGAAAGATCTCATGAAAGTGAAATCAATAAGGCACTTGGCTATAGTGAGTGAGAGAAAGTGAAAGTTTAAGAGTGGTTCCTAGATTCTAAACCATAGCGCCTGAAACAATGGTGATTCTCAGCAGAGTAGGGAAGTTAGGAGGCAAGGATTTAAGAGTAAAGAAGATGAATGAATATGATAAGTTTTAACATGTAAATGTCATATAAATAGCCAGCAAGCAATTAAAGATGCAGTGCTTGAATTTAAGGAAAATTTTGTTTGTAGCTTCAAGAGTATTCTTCAGAGATAGGATACTAAACTCATGGGCATTGATGAAATCAGCAAGAGAAAGGGCATTAATAAATAAACATTTATAAAATGCCTATTTATCAGTTTCTGTTCTAAGCATTAGGTTTACTAGTAAAAAGAATAACAAAGAATGATCTAACTTACAGTGGGTTTATATTTTAATGGGGGAGACAAGTACATCTAATAATAATGTACAGCATAAATATTAGAATATACATTCTTATATACTTATTTATGATGTACATGTAAATGTGTTTATTTGTATGTATTTGAATATACTTTTATGTAAAGATTGTCAAATACTTTCAGATTTAAGTACATTGAGAAGAAGAGGATTGGGGAGAGTTCATACAGAGGAGACATCTGGGCTTTATTTTAATATAAGAGAGGGACTTTGTGAGAGGTAAGAAAGATGCATTCCAGGTATGGGGAACTGACAGTGTGACAACATGAAAACAGAAGATGGTGCATTGAAAGTAGAGAACAGAGAAGGCCAAATTGTCTGAATCCCAATGCAGGAGAGAGATAATGTCCAGTGAAACTGGAAAGGTAAGTTAGGGTCATGTTGTGTAGGGTTTTAAAATGTAAATAAAATAATTTATATTTGGTAATAGATAAATACTGTAGTTGGTTGAGTAAAGTATCATATGGGCAGATCCACATTTAAGGAAAATTGTTTTGGCAACAGTGTGTGGAATTAACAAGGATGGTGAGAAAAATGAATGCTAATCACACTGGAAGGAAGATCTGCCTTCACTAGATATAGAGAAGTTTAAAAGAGGAAAGTTTTTTTGGGGGGTAAGGGGAAATGGAGAAGATAATAATGACAACTTTAGATGTGTTGAGTTTTAAATGTCTCAGAAATAGTTTGAAATATCCAAGAATCAGTGATAACCTGAAGGTCAGGGAAAAAACTGGGCTAGAAAAAATAAGCAGCAAAGATGGTAGAACCGAAGAAAGCATTACAGTCCTAAGAATAGTAATTAGATTTTGTCTTAGATCAGACTCTCTTGTGTTTATAAAAGCTTTCAGGCCCTGGGCTAGCACTGCTTTTGAGATCCTTGAATAACATAATATTTAGTTCCCAAGGAATGCATCACATAACTAAACAAGGCCCAGATATTTGTTTTAGAAAAGCACAAAGTTGGATCCTAACATAAATTTTCAATTTTGGAATAATGAATTTACATAAGAACTCCCACAATAAAGAGCTGTTAGAGGAAAAGAGATTTCCAAGACACAAACTCTGAAGCGAATGACTACAAACAAAAGAGAAGGGGGCCTCCTTTTGTCAGACTGGGGGGGGGGGAATGAAAAAAAGAATGTGAAATCATGTCAAAAGCTTTTGAAATGAAAAGAATGGGAGTAAAGAGAGCTTATGTCCAATGGCCTCAGTTTTTTTTTTTTTTTTCTTCTCTTTTTCCTTCAGTAAAATAAGAATGGTCTTTACTTTAATTGGGGTATGAGTGAGATGGAAGAGAGGAGCAGTCAGTCAATAAATATTTTAAAACCAGCCAGCCACTGTGCTAAGCACCAGGAATAAAAATACAAATAAATAGTCCCTACCCTCAAGGAATTTTTATGTGAGAGAAGGGAATATTAAAAGGAAGCTGAAAAGTGGGAGCAAAGAGGATGAAAAGATACACAATTCTGGAGTGTGATAAAGAATTCCAAAGAAACCTAAAAGCAGTTCAGATGGCAGAAAATTCAGAGGAGAATTTTAAGGTTTAAGCAGAAATGAGAAGCTTTTGGAATAGGTTCTGTCATTTGTCTTTTATTCTCAAAGAGGTCCACTGACACCTGGAGAATAATGTCTTGATTTGCAAGTGAATTGAAGTAATCTGCCTCACTCTCCTCTAGGGTTATCTGAGTCCAGTGGCTAGACTTAAATCTGGACTACTGGAGATGATCTTTGGATAAGTGCTTTAGGGAGAGAGAGAAGGAATCAATTAAGAGAGGAAGAAAAGGACTGACTGCTTTTGAGGTTGAATAACAAATTTATAATGGATCCAGTCAGCATAACTGTGGGGAGCAGGTAGGAGACAGAGGATGGACGAAGCAGTTTGGAGTCAGGAAGACTTGAGTTCAGATTTGGCTCCAGCCACTAGCTGTACAACCCTACATAAATCACTTAACTTGTGTCTGCTTCAGTTTTCTCAATTGTAAAAGGGATAATTAGAGCATCTATCTTAAAGAGTTGTTGTGAGGATTAATGAGATCATATTTGTAAAGTGTTTATCACAGTGCGTGGCACATAGTAGATGCTTAATCAATGCTTATTTCCTTCCTTTCTCTTCCAGCTTTGTTCATCAGCTTGTGATCATGAATGGAGCAAGCTGATGGTGGGAATAATCCAAGGTTACAGTTAGTAAGAGAAAACTGGTGCTAGAATAGAGGGAAAAAGAATTCTGTTGTGATACGGAAGCCACCTGCCAGTGGCTGCTGGAGGTCTAACTCAGACCTGTAGAATGGATCTCTTCATGTGAGAGGATAATGATGATGCAAGGAGACTGAGAGGTAGTTGGGTTCTCTGACCTCTCCACTGAGAGGCAGTTGCATTCTCTGACCTCTCTCCTCTTCCCTTTGCCCCTCAATTTATTTCATTCCTAGTCCACAAGCAACACCTATGTCAATACAGGCTGCTTTGCAACTCTTTCAGATGTTATGAACCACAGCTGTGGAGGCTCTTGGAGAATTGATCTGCCCCTTCACTGAGGCATGGTCCTTAACAGAATTCAGTGAAAGGTAGTATAGAGTGAAAGTGGCTAACTATTGAGTTGAGTTTGGAAAGGAGAGTGAAAGCAGAGTTGGGGTACTGAGGAATGGAGGGAATGAAGTTCTTAATAGGGTCAAAAAAGAGGTGGTGAATCATTGGTAATAATAGGTTATGACCAGATAAAGGAATTTTTAACCAGAGTAGTAGAACATATATATGTTATGGCAAGATTAAGTGTATAGACTGTGTATACCTTGTATACCATGTTTATACTTATGTATATACCCTGTGTTTAGCTAAGGTGGAATGAAAGAGTAGATCTTAGAGATTTAAGAAGAGGCAAAAGAATTTATTGGTGATTTGTGGGAAAGAAGTTTCACTCCAGTGTTGGGAACAAAAACCAGATTTCAAGTGATTGAAAGTTGGAGGCAAAGAAGCAGAGGCAATGAGTATAGATTTGCCTGTGAAAGGAAGGGAGATTGAGGATGTTAACCTGTTGTGGGAATGGTAAAGGTAGAGATTTAAGCCTGTGTGTAACTAGAAGGGAAGCAATTAGTGGTTGATTCAACAGTAAAAACATTAAGGAGAAGAGGATTGACCAATAAGACAGATTTTTGGGAAAGGAGGGGAGAGGAATCAAGGTACATGGAGAAAGTTAGCATTAAAGATCCCTTTTGCCAACATTGTAACATAGGGATGTAAGTGACATTGTTGAAATTTGAGTTTTAAAGTTAAATATAAGAGAGAGACCTTGCTCCATGTAACCTCCATTTTTCTGACAGGCTGGTAATTGGATGGCAGAGTGGTGCAGGTTGTACTACTTAAGGGTTATCATACAGTTGTGCTTTATTCTCTGACATCCTTGATAAGGATATTGAGCTGGCAGTTTGTGTTTAGTCTTGGAACAAACAATATCTGTACATTTTTACTAGACTAGATAACTGACCAAAATTCCTTCTTTCCTCCATACCATCCTCTTCTCTACCCAACTTTCCAGCATTTAATGTGGAAACTGATCTTCTATTCCATCATAGATAAGATGAATTCTCTTTTCTCCTCATCCTATAGCTGTTAAATTCCTGTTTTCTGCTCTCCTTATCCCTATAATTTAAAATTTCTGTTGTCTGATGAGGAAATATTTTCCAATGCTATCATTTGTCACATATTCATTTCCACCCATTTTTCACTATCCATAGTCTCTTCTGCCCTTAAAATTTCATTGTGCTTATTGGAAGTAGCAACATGTAGTAGTGGAGTACTGGACTTGGAGTTAGGACGACCTGGTTAAATCCTGCTTCAGTTACTTATTAACTATAGGGTCCTAGGCAAGTTAGTTAACATCTTAAGTCTCAGTGTTCTCATCTTTAGAACAAGAAGGCAAATACATATATATATATATGTATATATACTATATAGAACTGTATATAGCAATTAAAAAAAATTGCCATATCCCATTGTTGACACAGAGTTCATTAAAAACTATAGGATTTTTACAGAGAAATTGCTGTCTACCTATTTCTTTTACATCTTTCACTTATAAAGTTGTTTTTTTAAGTGTGTGTGTGTTTAAAAAAATAAAACAACAAACTTTTAGTAGCTCCCTGTTTCTAAGATTAAATGCACATCCTTAAGCTTGGTGTTTAAGCCTCTTCACAATCAGACTTAAAACTTTATTTTTGGTCTATTCTCACATGGTTGTTTTTTATACTTTTTATTTTAACCAACCTCGCTAAATTCAATAATTCATATTCTGCCAGTGAACACTGTATTTCTTTCTCATGCCTGGAATGCCTTCTTTGATGTTCTCTCCTATGTCAGTTTATCCTCTTCTTGTTTTATTTATGTCATATTTCTTCCTCCCTCCCCCAGTAGAATATAAGCTTCATCAAATTGGGGGAAATTTTCATTTTTTTTTATCCTTAGTGCCCAAATAGTGCCTTCCACAAAGTAGGCATTTAATTTTGGATGAATTGAATTGAATTATTATCTGAGTTGTCACTTATACCTAGTCTATCCTCCCATTCTTCCCTTAATAATTCAAGTATATGCCTTGAAGTGATTGTATCAAGCTTCTCTTCTTAAGGTCTCCCCAAAACTAGTGCCTTGGAAGGTACCGAGAAGATGGAGTTTACCCATTATCAACTTTTTTATCATACTTGAAAATACTCTTCTCTCAAGGTTTTGTTCCTGGACTTGTCCTATTTGCCATGGCTGACCTTTTTCAGAAATGTAGAACACTGTATTTATTTTTGCCATATCTACCATGTGGCAGCATAGTGTCTTGTACATATTAAACACAATAAATATTTGTTGAATTGAGTTTTATTTGTACTATGTATAGTTTAGCCATGTTTCTAGTTTAGGGCTTTGGTTTTCTACTTTAAAATTTTTCTAAATTCAGTAAAATTTCACTTTTTTAAATTGAGGGAAATATCCAGTTGTAATTACTAGATTCTTTGACTTGTTGAAGTATTTTAAAAGAATGTTACTTTCATCTCCTTTTAGTAGTTTAACCTAGGTAATGAAAATGTTGGCAAATAGAGATAAATTGTGAGCAAACGAATTTTTCTAATATAGTTCTAAATACTTTAGACTTGGTTCATGATTAATTTGATTTCCTTTTCTCAAGACCTTTTTTTTAACCTTTTTTTTTTTTTTTTTAACTTTGTTAGTCCAATTTAGAAAAATTACTTGGGAGAAGTAAATTCTCAATATAAATTATCATAGAATACTTAATTAATGGAGTCTGAATCAATTCAAGCCTGCTTATCACTGAGTTGAGCAATGAAATAATATAATGTTAATATATGCATATATACATATATGTGTGTATATGTTTTGTATATTTAGAAATGCTCTTGAAATATCAAGTATGTACATATGTGTTTTTGTGCAAAATGGGTAAAATGCAGGTAATCTAAAAGTGGTGTTGCTTAAACTTAGCCACTAGCATTTCACATTAAATCTTAAAAAATGACAAATTCAATCTGCTTATGCCTTCAATCTTGGTATCCCTTGGTCTCATTTTTAGTAGGAAAACAGATCTTTTGCCACAGTTGACTGTATCTTTTTTTTTTTTTTTTTTTTTTTTTTTTTGCTGAGGCAGTTGGAGTGAAGTGACTTGCCTTGGGTCACACAGCTAGGGAATATTAAGTGTCTGAGGCCAGAATTGAACTCAAGTCCTCCTGACTTCAGGGCTGGTGCTCTAAACACTGTACCACCTAGCTGCCTGACTAATTTTTAACAGGGATTTTCCTTGCTTAAATTGTGCCAACTTTTTGGGCCTCAGTAAAAATTAAGGCTTATGAAGATTTTGAAATGAGTATTACTGCTGCTGGAACTATATTTTTGAATATGATAGTAATAGCTAATATTTATATTGCAACTAAGGATTAGTTAAATGGTGTATGTATGTGTGTGTCTCTCATATATTATACACAATATGTGCATGTATATACACACATTTAATTTCGTGTTCATAATAACCCTATGAAATACATGTTATTACTATCTCCTTTTGACAGATGAAGAAATTGAGGCTGAGGTATAATTTGAGTTTAACTCTTCTTGACTCTCAAGTCTATCCTTGTATCCACTATACCAGTACAATAAATGTACACTGTCAAATTCAAATAGAAGTGGATCAATCATAGATTAATATGATCTATGTTGTATTATATTTTTATTTATTTTTCTAAACATTTACTAGTATGTTTTAACCTGGTACTTAGTGAGCATAAACTTACTATCTCTTCCTTATATTATCTAGTCTCCTAGATATTGGCCTCCAAGCTATTGATCCAATTTATTCATCCTTGTAATTCTTGAAAACATTTATTAAATATAACTTGTGTACATACAGAATACCTATGGTAAGCACTGAAAGAAATAACTATTTTTTAAAAAGATGCCCATCTATGACTAGCCAAAAAAAAATAGCTTGAACTTTTGTCTACAACATGTAATTTATTTTGTTTCCTACAACTTAGAATTCAAAACTGAAAGGGTTCTTAAATGTTATTTAATATAGTCCCCTCATTTTACACATAATGAAACTGAAGCCAGAGAGGAGAAATAGTTAAAGTTTCATACAGAGCCAGTTTTATACAGAGCCAGTTTAGAGAAATATAGTGTTCTAAAGACTATGACATTAATACTGATCATAGCAATACAAATTTTTCATGGCAATGATATTTTCATATATCTAAAGAAATATATGATGAAAAACCTCTTTCCCCTCCACCTCAACAAATTAGTATTAGTCGTTTTCCTTAATCCCACTAGATCATTCATTGTCATTGCTGACAGGAGCTGGTCACTACATGTGTATATCCAATACCTTGCCCAACCCTCTGTTCAGTAGTTTCTGCAGTTCTGATTTCCAATATAGATGCTAATAAAGTTATAATAGAAAAATTTGTTTCCAGAAAAACCTTAATTAAACATAAAAAACATAATTAAAATTGTTGCATAAATTAGCACAACATGAACATTTTTCAATATTATTGGGTTTGTCATTTTTACCTTTTTAAAATATTCTTTTTGACTGAGAGATGACTATAAATATCATACCCAAAGCAAAGTTTGTAACTATTAAGTGAATAAAAACACAGGCAGTAAGAAAGAATGTCTGATTTCTATAAGCATTTGTTCTAATCTTTTTTCTCTTATTTTTCATTTGGGAAATAAAATACAAAATGATTTGCAAATATAAGTTTATTATGATTAATCAGTTTATCCACACAGAAAAGATAATAGCTAGTGAAGAAGTCATGTACAATAAAATTATAATCCTTTCATTTGACATGTCTTAGAGCAAGAGAAGCATCTCCTTCTGTGCAAGCTAATGCTTCTCATTAACCTCCGAGGTTGTCAGTTGTTTTTCTGAGCATTTGTTTCTCACCTATGAAAGAAAATTCACTTGATTATCTTTCTCTTTCAAGACACTTATGGATCAGTGCCTTGAAATTTTAGAAGACAATGCTATCATTTTGTAAAAAACAAAACAAAACAAAACTGCTGGTGTTCTTGTTATATAAGGTGCATTATATTAGGATGCTTACTATATAAGATGCATTAATAAAGTTGAAACTGAATGGTACTATTCTAACTAAAAATTACATATTGTTGAATTTTTAAAAAATCATTATTATCCTGTTTTTTACCTGCTTTACTATTATAAAGGGAGATCTTCCTGGTTTCATTCCTAAGTCTTTGAGTGTGCTTTGACCTCTTGGGGTTTTTGCTGCTGTCTTTTTACTATTCTTAAAGATCTAGGCCACTGACTTGCTCATAGTAGGCATTTCATAATTTTTTATTATTTCAGTTTATGACAGTTGTATTAAAATTGTTTAGTAGAGTGTTATATTCAGTAGTTAGGAACCATCACAATGTTCCAAGAGTACATCATGCCATTTTAAAGCAGCTTAAGAAGAGAGAGATAATTTTAAAAGCACTCTCTCTTATTTCCAGGTTCTCCTATACAGATTGTGCTAGCCTAAAGTCTTACCTAAAGTTACAATGGTTTTTGTTTTTAACCTGGTCTAGGAAAAAAGTCCTGGAAATGAGAAAATATATTTTAGTTCAGTTTTGAATTTTCAATAACTGTGACCTAAAGCAAATTATCTCAATTAACTGAGTTTTCTCCATCCAGTTTTTAACATTCTTTAATTGGTCTCTGCATGTGCTCATAGTTTATTCTATGAAAATCTCTAAAAATGTAATTTATTATAATTTTTCTCATATTTCCTTCCTTATAGTTTCCTTTCTTTATAGTTGCCATAAGGGCACTAATTTTCATAGCATATATGTCTTGTTGCATAACTCTCATCATCATCAATATGTGCTTTGGTGTTAGATTTCCATAGTCATTCAGAAAAGAAATTTCTGAAATGTCTGGTATATTGAGTTGATGAATAGTTAGCATAAATACTGAATTGGTTTTTCATTTTTGGCAAAGTTTTCTTATGACTTTAGGATATCATTTCTGAACTTTCAGAGTAATGCTTGTTTTTAATCTTTGTGGTAGAAGTCTTAAAAACAGGTTCCTAAAAGATTTATTTTTTGTTTTTGTGAAATAACTTTTCATGATATATATATATATTTTTTTTTTTTCCAGAGGATTCGGTCAACAGTGGATGAAAAGGAACAAAAACAGCTTCTTATGGACTTGGATGTGGTGATGCGAAGTAGTGATTGTCCATATATTGTTCAATTTTATGGAGCACTCTTCAGAGAGGTATGAATGAACATTTGTAGTTTTAAACAAACGAATACAAAACTGATGAAAGAAAATTAGATCATAGCTTTAGACCTAAAGTGACCTTAGAGATCAGTCTAGCTTCCTTGCTTTATATATTAGGAGAAGTAGACAGAGAGAGGGTTAAGTAACTATATTGACTATATCTAGCTCCTTTTTTTTTTGAGTTAAAAATTTTAATAGATATAGGATCTCTGAGAGCATGGGGATAATTGTGTGGATATTCATAAGAAAAAATAATTTTTTTGAGAATTCATCTAACTCTAACATTTAACATCTCAGCTTCACTTAAAAAATCATAATCTTTGTGCTAGAAGAGACCTTAGGGATTACTTAGTATATCTTCCTACTCAGTATAAAAATGTTTCTACAACACTTCTGACAGATATTTACCCAACTTATACCTCTCTACTTGTAATAATAAGCAGTTCACCACTTGATGCAGCCAATCCCAGCATTGCATAGCTCTAATTGTATATACTTTTTGGCTTTCTTTTTCCTGTCTCCCTGTTGATCTGGCTACACCAAATACTATTCTGTCTACCAATTTATGAATGAATCTTCTCTGAGAACAATCTAAACTAAAACGAAACTGAGAACTCTAAATCCATAGAATCTATTGTTTATGCCCACTGCACCCTGTGATAATTTCTGTTATACTCAAATTAGGGATGAACTAAACTTATTTCATTACCTAGCTAGGTTTGATGACTGGTTCAGCTTTAGATGTACCTAGACTCCCTTGTCCCTCTGTCCTTTGCCCTTCCAATTATATAATCTCCAATTCTGTATATAAATTTCCACCTAATGCTTCTTTTTTGTTTGTTTGTTTGTTTGTTTGTTTTTTTTTTGCATCTATTTTTGTTCTGTATTCCTTGAGGAAAGCAAATTCAGTGTGTCTAATAGGTGTTTTCTATAACCTGATTTATTCTACATTTACTCCTCAAATCCCTGAAATCTGACTTTTGTCCCTGGTGTCTTATTGAAACTCCATTCATAAAATGATTCTCCTAATAGCTATTTCTCAGTTCTTACTCTTATAGCCTCATAGACTTAAAATTTGAATATTTCAAAATCATCTACTTCAATCTATATTTTAAAATGGAAAAACTGAGGGCATAAGAATTTTGTATTAATGGTATTTTTACTTATTCTTGAAACCTTAGAATCATTTTAAACTTCTCCTTTATAAGATTTCATGCCGGTCTTTATATATCTTCTATTTGATTTTTCTTGGAAAGAGATAGAAAATTTCACTTTCGTACCTGATAATGGAATTCTTATTAATTTGTTTCTAGATTATTATAATAGCTACCAGTAGGTCACTTGCATTTTAAGTTCTTTCTCCCTGTACAGTGCTATAGAAACTATTTTCTTAAACTTCAGCTCTCATGTAAATTGTTCTGACAGACATTCCATTGTTTCTCATTGCATACAAGGTGGTTTCAGTTTCTAGTCTAATTTTCCAGGACTCAGACAGTCTAGCCCATCATAGATCTTTTCCAGAGGTCTTTCTCTAAAGCCAAACTGGTCAACTTACCTGCTCATATAAGAACTTAAGAATTTCTCGTTCTGTGCTGCTGAATTTGTTCTCATGCTCAGTAATATGCATCAACTTTTCCCCTGCCTTTCTTAAATTTCTAAGGGTCTATTCTAATTCCTCTTTTTCCTTAATGAAACCTTTTCATCTTCTTAGCTCATGTTTTGTTTATTCCAGAGGAGGCTGGTGATGTGGTGGATAAACAATGGGGGCTGGAATAAAGAAAATCTAGGTTGGATTCAGGTCTCATATGTTAGCTATGAGAATCTACCCAAGTCACTTAACCTATATCTCAATTTCTCCACCTGAAAAATGGAAATTATAATAGTACTCATCTCACAAGATTGTGAGCATCAAATGTAGATATTTTTGAAAAGTGCTTAGCATTGTGTCTGACACAATAGCCATTATATAGATACCTATTCCTCTTTTTACTCTTCTATTAGGCTTTTATTATAATGTGTATATGTTTTCTCTCTACAACTAAATCAAAAGCTTATTGAAGGAATTTTATCTTTTGCTTTTTAAAAAATTCTCCCATTGTGTCTATCATAGTTCATAGTACATGTCCAATAAAATTTTGTTTTAATTGACTGAAAGCTATTTAAATGTACAGTGTCTGGAATTGTAGATACAATAGATACTAAATAATAAATGTTTATTGAATCTGATCTGGTATAACTTAGAAGTGTAGGTATTATTTTTTGGCATGATTTTTTTGGTCGTTAAAGTTTACACCCTTTTCATCATATGATTGCATCTGATGTTTTCATTCATTTATTCTTTCTTTCCAGTGAAGCAGCGATCAATATACTTGAGAATTAAAACTCCAAAAATTAATTTAACACCACTGGTCCAGTCATGAAAAAGGAGTGTTCAAATTGGAGAAAAAAGAGAAATAATTGAGTGAGAAGCAAACAAGTTTCAGTGTAATTATGTTGGGGAAGTTATATTTAATTAAACTTTATAAATCAAGAAATAATTCTTAATTATTTCAGACACAAGTCTGAAGATGTTAGACTGATTTGTTTTTTCAACATAAAACAAAGATAGGATCAAACTTTATATAATCACCAAGTATAAAGGATATAAATGAATTTGATCAATTAATCCAAAATGTGAGATTTAAGGAGCCATTATTTTAATAAGAAAATAGTTTAAACAAAAATTAAGTACCCTTTTATTCAATAGTTTTAAGTATATCCAAATTAATTAGTAAAAGGATAAAAAAAAAACCCTGTAAATATTTAAGAATGTCTTAGATAAATTTAGAAATTAAGACCATAGACCAGCAAGAGTTGTGAAAGTTATATGTTGAATTTATTATGCAATGAGGAATGAGTTTTCTTTTACTGAGTTTTTTGAGCTTTTTTTTTTTTTTTTTTCTTAATATACATTTTAAAATACAAACATCCGGTTAAAAATAGTTTCATGTGTAGTCTTCTTTTCTGTTTTGTGTATATGAAAATAGTCATTTTGAGGGCTATTTTAAGAACAGAATTCTAAAAATAATGCATTCTCATCTTGTGTGAGATTCTGTGTTCATATCAATTTCCTTTGTCAAAAATCTTCCTTAGATAAGAGAACTTATTTCTAGGTTTTTAAAAAAATCTTGGGAACTCTGACATACTCAGGTTGACCATTAGTTATATCTTGTTCTCATTTCCTTTTCTGATAAATTTCCTGGTTGGTATTTTTATACCTCTTTCCTATTAAAGAAAAAGATGGGGTTTTGTGTTGGGAGCATTTTATGACCTTTGAAAACTTTTTGTAACATTTTAAATGTATTGTGGATTTAGTTAGATAATAAATTGTACTACACGCTCAAAACTGTGCTTGATTTTAGTCATATTATTACCTCTAAGCATTGAAAAATGGGAAACAAAACTAATAGCTCTACATCATACAAGGGACTCTCAGGCTCTAGCTAATAAATTGTCAAACACCTCAGGTTTCAAAATTAAGTTATCAAACTCAAGTCATATATTTATAGCTATAGAAGCATTCAGAATGTAAAATTATCTTAAAATTCATTTCAAAAATAAATTGTGAGCCTTGAAAATAAAAACAAGTGCAGACTAAGAAAAGCAGAGAGTGTGCCAACCTGTAGAATAGCTCCTTATTGCTTCTCCTTTTTCTTTCTTTCTCAATCTTTATCCCAGTTACTTTGCTGTAAATCATAAATCCTTAGAAATCATCTAGTCATTTTTCTACCTAAAGTAGGAGTGTATTCTCCAACATCTCTGACAGGTGAAAATATAGGATTTTAGAAGGCATGCTGAAACTGAAAGTAGCTTTCAGATGAAGAAGGTTCTCTTTCTTCATCTCTGCTTCTTAGTAGGTAATGATGAATACTAGCCATGAAAGCAAGGAGAGATCTGAGTTTTAATCCTACCTCAGCTGCTTATTAACTGTGTAACCCTTGCCAAATTACTTCTAATTTCTTTAGCTTCAGTTTTCCCATCTATTAAAACTGGTATAATACTACTACTTTTCTTGTTGTGAGGTTAAGTGAGATAAAATATGCATACAGTTTCTTGTAAGACTTAAAGCACTGTATTAATTTTAGCTTTTAAAAAATGTGGCATATGATGTGAAAAATTAGTCTAAACTTTCTGCTCAGTTGTTATCCATTTCACTCTGTACTTTTCATCAAGTAATGAGTTATTTTTGTAGTTGGGGTCTGTTATATGCTTCACTATGTTATGTTGTTCACTTCTTTCTGCATGTGCTATAACAATATTCAATAATTTTGATGATTACTGCTTTGTAGTGTAGTTTCAGATTTGCTACTATTGAACTATGCATACTTTAAAAATATTAGGTTTTGCCATTTGCTTTTTTAAAAATAGCTTTTTACTTATAAGATATATGCATGGGTAGTTTTTCAGCATTGACAATTGCAAAACCTTTTGTTCCAATTTTCCCCCTCCTTCCCCTCACCCTCTCCCCGAGATGGCAGGTTGACCAATACATGTTAGATATGTTAAAGTATAAGTTAAATACAATCTATGCATACATGTCCATACAGTTATTTTGCTGTACAAAAAGAATCAGACTTTGAAATAGTGAACAACTAACATGTGAAGGAAATAAAAAATACAGGGATTGGGAATTCGATTAATTGGTTCATACTCAATTCCCAGAGTTCTTTTGCTAGGTGTAGCTGGTTCCATTCATTACTGCTCTATTGGAACTGATTTGGTTCATCTTGTTATTGAAGATGGCCACATCCATCAGAATTGATCATCATAGTATTGTTGTTGAAGTATATAATTCTGGTTCTGCTTCATTTCACTCAGCATCAGTTCATGTAAGTTTCTCCAGACCTGAAATCATCCTGTTGGTCATTTCTTACAGAACAATAATATTCCATAATATTCATATGCCACAATTTATTTAACCATTTTCCAATTGATGGGCATTCACTCAGTTTCTGGCCACTAAAAAGATTGCTGCCACAAACATTCTTGCACATACAGGTCCCTTTCCCTTCTTTAAGATCTCTTTGGGATGTAAGCCCAGTAGTAACACTGCTGGATCAAAGGGTATGCACAGTCTGATAACTTTTTGAGCATAGTTCCAAATCGCTCTCCAGAATGGCTGGATGTATTCACAATTCTACCAACGATGCATCAGTGTCCCTGTATTCCCACATCCCCTCCAACATTCCACATTATTTTTCCCTGTCATTCTAGCCAATCTGACAGGTGTGTAGTGGTATATCAGAGTTGTCTTAATTTGCATTTCTCTGATTAATAATGACTTGGACCATCTTTTCATATGGCTAGAAATCGTTTCAGTTTATTCATCTGTGAATTGTTTGTTCATATCCTTTGACCATTTATCAATTGGAGAATTGTCATTTACTTTTATAAGATTTTGATTTCCACTTTTTTTCTCTTTACCTTCTCTGATCCCTCCTTAAGATGGTAGTCAATCATTATACAGGCTTTACTTGTAATCGTATTAAACATATCATATTTGTCATAATGTGAAAGAAGAATCAGGACAAAAGGAAAAAACTATGAGAAGAAAATAAACAACAAAAAAGTGAAAATAGTATGCTTCAATCTTATACATATTTATTGATCCAGGTATGCTATTCCTAAACCTATATCCTAAAGAAATCAAAGAAAGAAAAACAACCCATACATACAAAAATATTGATAGTAGCTCTTTATATGGTGGCAAAAAATTGGAAACTGAGGGGCTGTCCATGAATTGGGAAATGGCTGAACAAAATATGGTATATGTTTGTATTAAAATAGAATATTTTGTTAGAAATAGCAAAAAGGACAATTTCATAGAAATATGGGATTTAATAAATGTATTAATTGAGTAGAACCAGGAAAATAATTTATAAAAATAACTTTGAAAGGTTTAAGAATTGTGATCTGTACAATGATCAGTCATGATTTAGGATAGACTTGATGCAGAGTGAGGCATGTACTTTGTATGTGGCTACTATGGAAATTTATTTTGCTTCACTGTGTGTTTATTATAAAGGTTTTGTTTTTCTGTTTTTCATTTGGGGAAGAAGGAATGTAGAAGAGGGAGAGCAAATAACTTCTTCTATTAAACATTTTTAATGGTCAAAGGATGTAAATAGCTGTCAGATGAAGAAATTAAAGCTATTTCTAGTCATGAAAAAAATGCTCAAAATTACTATTGATTGGAGAAATGCAAATTAAGGTAACTGAGGTATACGTTATACCTCTTAGATTGGCTAAGATGACAGGAAACAATAATGTTGGAAAGGATATGGGGAAAATGGGACACTAATACATTGTTAGTGGAGTTGTGAACTAATCCAACCATTCTGGAGAGCAATTTGAAATTAGGCTCAAAGGGCTATCCAATTATATTATTATATCCAATTATTATATATATTAATCCCTTTGATTAAGCCATTATATATATTATATTATATATATTAATTATTATATATATTAATATTTATATATATAATAATATTAATATATTTATATAATATATATTAATATATATATTATATATATTAATTATTATATATATTAATCCCTTTGATTAAGCCATGTCTCTACTGGATCTGCATCCTAAAGAGATCATAAAAAAGGGAAAAAAATCCATATGTGCAAAAATGTTTGTAGCAGCCCATTTTCTAGTGGCAAGGAACTGGAACCTGAGCTGATATCTATCAGTTGGGGAATGACTGAATAAGTTATGGTATTTGAAGGTAATGGAATATTATTATTCTATAAGAAATGATCAGAGACTGATTTCAGAAAGATCTCTCGAGGTTTACATGAACTAATGCTAAATGATCGAGTAGAATCAAGAGGATATTGTAGAGATCAATAACTGTAACGAGCTGTCGTCTCTAGAAGCTGCCGGATCACTCTCTGGGAAGAGATCTGCTGTGTCTTCTTACTCAAATCTCTCCGACAGATTCTTCTTCCTGTAACGAACCGTTGTCTCCAGGCAGTTGCTGTTAACTCTTGTCCAGAAAAGTGACTTCCCTTCCTGCAGAGAGCCCCATCAAGCCTGATGCAATGCAGAGAGTCTTCTTCTTGAATCCTGGCTCTGAATCTCCTCCAGCTCTTATCCTTCTCCAGGCCGATCTGATCTCTGGGCCCAGTGCTGTCTCTTTTATCCTCCCAGAGAATGGGCGTGGGATAATGCAAGGGCTTCTGGGAAGAACCACCCCAGCCAATGAGCTTGCCCCCTCTATCAAGTCAACCTGAGTTCTCACCTTGTAATTGTCCAGAAAACCTGAATTCTCACCTTGTCACTGTCTAGACAACCTGAGTTCTCACTTAGTAATCCTAACATCTCCCCCTTTCTTTTGATTTAGAACATAGGACAGTCATGACCTTGAAACATAAATCCATCAATATGGGAAGTATTACAGATAATTACATAAATGACCTTGAAACATAAATCCATCAATATGGGAAGTATTACAGATAATTACATAAATTACATAAGCACATAGTAACATAGTAACATAACACATGCTAGAAGTATATAACATAATCATAAATTGAAGATTTATAAATGTCCATAAGTCCATTGTCCATTAGTCTCATCTTGTGTGAGGAAGTCCAATGATTCCTGCTGGTTTTAAAGTTCTTTAACAGTCTTCTTATTATCCAGAGTGTCAGATGTTTCTTAGATCTTCTCCTTTATTTTGAGGTCTTTCTCTTTTTCTGTCTCTCTCTGATGGACAAGGCGAATATGACTCGTTGGCACCCATCTGATTCCTTCTCCTGCTGAAGAAATACAAGCAAACCCTCTCTCCCAGGCAGTTAACCTATCTAATTTCCTTCTATTTACCACTTTCTAAATCTCTTCTCATCATCTGACAATTACATTGGAGTTGTTTGCACTGGGCACAGCCCTGTTGGTTTAAAAGGCCTGTATTCTCCCCAAGTGTAATCCATTTTTGCAATCTGATTGCCTTTTGGCTCACTTATCAGGTAATCCCTTTCTGCCATGTGATTGCTTTTCTGCTGGTTGATCAAATCAGAGTCCTGACCTTCTAAAGGCTCTTTGGGTGTAACATCAGCTGCCATCATGCCCCAAGTCTTTTTTGCCTGGGGCCCTGGACCTGGGCCCCTCATCCTATTTCCCTGAATTACTCTACACTCTGATGCCCAATGGAGTCCTCTGTTGCATTTTGGACATAGGGTTTTAGGTCTTCTTTCCCCCTGTCTTCTCACTGTATCTCCATACCTACACTGAGCTCTTAGATGCCCAATTTTTCCACATTGAAAACATCGCCGAGTTTCTCTAGAAGGCCCTTGCCAGGAGGGACCCTGTCTTTCCACATTCATCATTGTCCGGGTGTAAAAAGCATTTGTTCCCACTGTAGCACAGCGTCTTATGATCTCCTCTAAAGGAGCATCTTTGTCTAATCCCCATATAATTCTTTTGCAAATCTCATTGGCATTTTCCTTAGCCAGATGTCTGGTCATTATTTCTGTAACTGCATTTTCTCCAATAGTTCTTTTGACAGCAGTTTGCAAACGTCCCACAAAATCTGCAAAAGGTTCATTGGGACCTTGCTGTATTTTAGTGAAAGCCTCTCCGTGATCTTTCTGTCCAGGGAGGACACCCCAAGCTTTTATTGCAGCCTTAGCAATTTGTTCATATATTGTCATGGTATAATCAGTCTGTTCTGAATTCTCTCCATACCGACCTTCACCAGCCAAGTGCTCAAAAGTGAATTGTGTGTTAACTCCTATTTCCAAATTGCATCTGACTTGAATTTTACATAATTCATGAAATTCCGCAAGGCCATAATAAATTTTCTCCAGGTTCCAGGCATATCCTTGCTATGGATTTCCAATCATTCGGGGTTAGGACTTCATAAGACAAACCATCTAGTAACATTTTAACATAAGCTGATGTAGCCCCATAAAGGGTACAACCTTTTTTCAAATCCTTAATTTTATTCAAATCTAAAGGTGCATATCTTCTCCTTTTTTTACCTACAGAGTCAATATTTTCAATCACAGGATATGCATGTATAAAATCACTTAAATCCTGTCCTTCTCTTTTAGCTTTAACCAATGCTTTTTCTAATCTTGTCATAGGCTTAGGCTGCTTCACAGGCAATTCTGTTTGTGTTTCTGCCTCTTCCCCTCCTTCTTCCTCCACCTCTGAAGGTAGGGTTGATGTGGGCCTGTCAATAATCTGTTCTCTAGGCAGGGTTGAAGCTTCTTCAAGAGAATCATACCATAATTCCTCATTTAAATCCTCTTGGTCTAGGGAAAGATCTTGATCTTTCCTTTTTTCCTCACACTTCCTCCTCTGTTCATTTTTAGAACTTTTCCTTCTCCTACAACTTGCTTGATAGTTTAAGGCTAATTGAACTATGTTGTAGATATAAAATACTTCTGCAGAAATTGAACGAGGCCCGTTTTTTGCTTGAAATTCTTTCATTTCATATCCCACTAGCTTCCATTTATCTACATCTATCTTTTCTTCCTCTAAGAACCAAGGGGAAGTGCATCTTAATGCAGCCAAGAGTTTAGCAATCTGTACCCAGGTTACAAGTAAACTCTGCTCCTCAATTATCTTGATTATACTCTCTATAGTACCACTCCTGAATGGGGGTGGAGCTGAGGTTGCTTCTGGGGCTGGGGTTGAGTCAGCTGAGGTCCAGGGATTGAATTTAGCTAACATGTGCCCCATTTCAGCTATAAGAGATTCCTGGTTTAGCCCTTAACAAGTTAAGTTCCTTATTTATATATTAGCACGCTCACTTAATCTTTAACAAAGTTTCTTTGTTACTCACGGTTCTGGGTTAGAGAAACTGAGATCTGGATGGGAGGCTTTTCCACTGGAATCAGGACCGTGTCTGTCCCTGTTCGGGCGCCAAATTGCGAAGGTCTGGTCTAGCTCCTCTTGTCAGGATAAGCAAAAGTCCTTGCCCCACGTTGGGCGCCAAATGTAACGAGCTGTCGTCTCTAGAAGCTGCCAGATCACTCTCTGGGAAGAGATCTGCTGTGTCTTCTTACTCAAATCTCTCTGACAGATTCTTCTTCCTGTAACGAACCGTTGTCTCCAGGCAGTTGCTGTTAACTCTTGTCCAGAAAAGTGACTTCCCTTCCTGCAAAGAGCCCCATCAAGCCTGATGCAATGCAGAGAGTCTTCTTCTTGAATCCTGGCTCTGAATCTCCTCCAGCTCTTATCCTTCTCCAGGCCGATCTGATCTCTGGGCCCAGTGCTGTCTCTTTTATCCTCCCAGAGAATGGGCGTGGGATAATGCAAGGGCTTCTGGGAAGAACCACCCCAGCCAATGAGCTTGCCCCCTCTATCAAGTCAACCTGAGTTCTCACCTTGTAATTGTCCAGAAAACCTGAATTCTCACCTTGTCACTGTCCAGACAACCTGAGTTCTCACTTAGTAATCCTAACAAATAACAAAATTATATGATGATCAACTGTGATGGACTTGGGTCTTTTCAACAATGAGGAGATTCAGGGCAATAGATGGAGAGAGCAATTCCCATCCAGAAAGAGGATGGGAACTCAATATGGATCCTCACATAATATTTTCGCCATTGTGCTGTGGTTGTTTATTATTTGCTTGTTTTTTTCTTTCTCATTTTAATCTGATTTTTCTTGTGCATTATGATAAATGTGGAAATATGTTTAGAAGAATTGCACATGTTTACTCTATATTAGATTACTTGCTGTCTAGAAGAGGGGGGAGATGAGGGGAGAAGGAGAAAAGTTTGGGACACAAGGTTTTGTAAGAGTGGATGTTAAACATTATCTTTGCATGTATTTTGAAAAAAAACCCACTATTATATAAAAAAATAAACAATAAATAAATCAGTTGGCCTTATCGTTCTTTTAAATAAATAAAAATAAAAACACTTCAAAAAAGAAAAGTCTTTGTTTAAAAAAATGAAATAGAACAATATATTATAGTCAATGTATTGACTATAGTTTTGTAAAGAAAAAGAACTTTGAAACGCTTAGGAACTGTGATCATTGCAGTAAATCACATTGATTAGACTAGTCCCAAGACCTAATGATAAAATGTAATAATGCTATCTGCCTGACAGAGTTAGGTGATTTCAGGTATGTGATACTCATTTTTGGATCAATGTTTTGCTTGACTATGATTATTTATTACGCGCGTGTGTGTGTGTGTGTGTGTGTGTGTGTGTGTGTGTGTGTGTGTGTGTGTAGGGTGGTATGTATTTTAATGGAAAGAGAGATATGAAAGGAAGAGGGAACTTAGATACAGAGAAAGAAGAAAAAGAGTCATCATTCGTATTTTTTTTTAAAGACACTGAAGACAATAGACAAGGAAGTTTAAAAATTAACAAGATAGCTTTGAAATTATATTGAATTGTTTCTATTCTTTTTCAAATCACAAGCTATTTGTGGTAGTTATCCCTGTTTAATATGTGATTCTTACATATGCAATTTTTTCTGTTTATGGAAATACTGGTCATTCAGTCATCTGGTATTTATTAAATACCTATTAGGTGCCAGGCACTGTCCTGTGCTGAGTATATAAAGAGGCAAAAAAATAGCTCCTGCTCTCAGGAACTCACAATCTGAATAGGAAGATAGCATGAAATCAATTATGTATGAAGAAGAAAGGGGTAGAGTTTTCTTGTTTGCTTGTACCATTTGGTGGAACTTTTAGTTGCCATCTTTATTCTTCTGTTACCTGGCTTTGATGATCAGGATCATCAACTTAGGATAACCAACTAGTGTTATTACAAACTCATAATGTTCCTTTACTCTGAGAATCTCTTAGAAATCTGTAGATTTCTTCAAAACTTCAAAAGACAAGCACAAAATACTCTTCAGTCCTTATAGGTCATTCTCTAATTGCCCCATAATCTGATCCTGTTACATGCAACTGTACTGCTTAGACTATGATCTGTGACAAAATAGGACTAGACAGGCTAGTTAATAATTTCCTGTTTGCTGCTGCTGCCTCCTCTGATCTCTATAAACCCACACTTTTCCTTCCTGGGTCATCCCACCAACCTACCATAGGTATGGGGGCTGGCTCATACCAGCCCTTGATTAGATTGTACTCCTCTCCCCAAAGTGGAGTCCACAGTCTAGTGAACTAGTTGGGCGAGGGGATCCTGGACAGGTGATAAGGACCCTCATATTTTCTAGTATTTATCAAATTCAGAATAACAGAAAAATAAAAATTCAAATTTAAATTAAAAGTAAAAAATACAAAAATGGCCATGTGAATCTTATTTTTGGTTTGAGATTTTTTTTTTTCCCTTAAGCAATTGATACTCTTCCCTATTGCAGAATCATTTTCTGTCTTTTAGAAGCTTGTATGTTGCCTCCAACATGAATCTCTTCCATGTATATTTGGTCTAACTGTTCCTTCTCTGAATTCTGTTTGGCTTTTTTCCCCCCTCTCACCTCCTTGCCCCTTCCAGTTCCTGCTATGAAGGAACTATAATGTTAAGTGTATGAATAGGTTGTCCATCTCTCATTGATAATGGAAATTATTAGAATAATCTTGACAAATCTTTTCCATTTTTTCATTGGTTTGTGTTCATCTTTCCAATTTCATTCTTAAATATTCTTGGGATGATCTGGGTTAATTAGATTTATCACTAAGCTTTCTGTAAACTTTATGTTTTCCTTAATTACTTTTCGTGCTTTTATGATGCAATACTATTAATAATTGTTTACTATTCCCCTCTATAATACTTGACTTTATATTCCAAACTAATGCTGTTTTGGGCTGCTATCTTTATCTGATAAGTAGAACAAATTTGCGGGCTGGGACAGTTCCTTGTTTTTTTGTTTTTTTTTTTTTTGGTTGTTGTTGTTCTGCTTGATATTTGAGTTAAATTTTGTTAGGAAGTTATAATTTTCTATGTAGCTGTCTTTTATTAGCTACCCATTTCTTTGTTTTAGCTTGTTGGAGCTATTTTAGTTAGATTTTAATTTTATGATTTATTGATTTATTGATTTCAATGTTTACTAATTAAATAGTATAATCGTACAGAGATAGCTTACTAAAATAACATACCTTCATAACTATTAATTTCCATTTAGAATATATCACTTATTTTGGGGATGTTATTTGGCATAAACATCTTGGCATAAGTGCATTGTGAGTTTGTATTTGAAGAAAATATCTAGGATAAATGGCTCCTCTTTTTTCTTTTTCTGAAACCATGTTTTCCAGTATATTGTTCATTTTCTTTCCCATGTCCAGCTTTGCATTGATATCACTGAGTAAAATACATATTAATTTAATTTGTATAATTTTTAAAACTTTTCTGTAGAATTTCTTTACCTCCTTATCTTCTGCAATGTTGGTATATAGGCTTATTTTTTTTGTAATTATTTTTCTCCAAATGTGGTTTTTTTTTTCCCCCCCTTGAAGCATTTGATACTCTTCCCTATTGCAGCAAAAGGACAATATAAGATAACCAGGTTTTATGTTTTATGTTAGGATTCAGTCAAACAAGTTCCATAAGAACCTGTGAGAACTTCCACTCAACTGCAGTCCTTTTTTGTATTTTTGTTTTACTTATAGCAAGAATGTTAACATTCCTTCAGTGATATAACTACTTCTTGATAGATAAGAATCTGACAACTGTTAAAGTTAATACCTATAAATGGTTTAAAAACTTTGATTTTTGGCCCTCCTATTCCCTTTCATAATTACGAAAGTGGAAAGTGGACTACATACAGAACTGAGAGTCAGTTTGTGTTTATTGTGAGTTTTTTTTGTTTTGTTTTGTTTTGTTTTTTCTTTTTTTACCTTGGATTATTAGGGCCAGAGAATTACCAAGTGATTATCCTACTGCACTTCCCCACAATCTAACCTAGTCCTTGAAAAGTAGACATAGTCTATTGACAGGGTTTTATTTGAAGTTTTACTAGCCTAGTAACGTCTATCAGAGCTTCTAATCCATTGGCACAACCTTCACAAGAGGAGAACATAGGAGTGTTTTAAAGCTAGCTTACATCTGTGTAATAAACTGTGTGACTTAAAAAGTATGGATTAGTCCATTTTATCGTCTTATAATAACCTTGTTATAAATATTTTCTCAGTTGTATAGATGAAGGAGCTGAGATTGAGAGAGGAAGTGACCTTTCCAAGGTTACGCTGTTTGCTAGTGGAAGAGCTACACCTGTGTTCTCTGTCAGAGAGATGCAATTCAGGCCTTGTTGTATTTGATAGTATTTCTGTAACATCTCTTCTTTTGTCCTTAGGAAATAACCAATTTGTAATAGTGAGGCTACATGGGTTACAAATTTTCTACAATGTATTTGGATAATCATTTTCTGAATCTTAAATATTGCATATTATTTGCACAGCTGATGGGGAAGGAAATTGTGTTTTTAAAGTCTCTTCATTCTTATCTGTCTTTAACATCCCAGCTACCTCTAATAAAACTCATTCGAGATAATCACTTTTCCACCTCCTTTCTAGAAGACTTCTCACCTTCTTAACCTAGAGAGGCCTTCTGCCCTCATTTCTGTTGGTGAATCCCCATATGGGCTCAAGCTTATTTTACAAGGTACTGGGGCCATTCTCCCTTCATTCCCAGCTCCCCTCTTTATTATCTAGACTTTTACATTTGTTCTCCAGAAGCTTTGCTCCAGCTTGGGTATTCTTTCCATCTTTCCCTATTCATCATTCTTTCTCTACCTAGCTCCCTTTTATGTATTGTTTTTACTTGTTAAAATGTAAGCTCCTTGAGAGTACAGGCTGTCTTTTTGTCTTCTATTTATATTTCTGGCACTTAGCGTAAAATTTGTAAAACATAAGATGTGGTTAAGTGCAAAATAAATTATTTAAATCACTTAACCTCAGCTTCTCATTTTGAAAATAAAGCTTTAAGAGCCTTTCTGATTATAAAACTCCTTTTTTTTTTTTAAACTATATATGAAAAATCCAGCTAGTAAGAGGAAAGGGTTGACATTAAAAAATATATATATAAAATATATATATATATATATATATATCAAATCTCTCTTTAGGTCATAATGTCAGTTTGAAATATTTATTTTAATTTATTGACTTTTTACAATGAAATCAGCACCAGTCTCTCATTCTAGATACTATAGACATTGTATTTCTTATTTGAAAAATTAAAATTGGTTAAATTTTTATTTCTTTTGTTAAAATATATTCCTGGTTTTGTTATAGTTTATTCCAGGATAAAAATAGACTTAATTTTTTTATGAAAGGAATTTTTTAAAAGAAGGGTAATAGTTGAGATCATTTGAAGTTCTCTGCATAATGTTATAAAATTTTAAGAAGGAAATGGTATAGTTAAGAGGAAAAAAAAAAACCAGATTGTTATTGAACAAATCTAATTTAATGGTAATGGATAAATTAAAGATAATGGATTTTTTTTCTTTTTCTTTCTTTTTTTTTTTTTAGGGTGACTGTTGGATCTGTATGGAACTCATGTCTACCTCGTTTGACAAGTTTTACAAATATGTATATAGTGTATTAGATGATGTTATTCCAGAAGAAATTTTAGGCAAAATCACTTTAGCAGTAAGTATCTTTTTTAAAATTGTTGATTCCTCAATAATTATTTCAAATGGTTAATCTTATAAAATTTGGAAAAAATATTACTTAACATACAATTGTATTACAGCAACATATCTTCTTGCAGGAAGCTATTAGAGAGTAATTTGTGGTTTACAAACATTTTCTGCATAACAGTATTACCTGGGTTTATAAATACATGATATTAGATGGAATAACATTTTCCTAGAAGCAATTTTACAATGGGCTATCAGCTAAATTATTTTGTAGCAGAGTTTCTAACTCATACAAGATCCTAGTTAAAACATGAATATTTTAGAACTAGTTTGGTTGGGACAAACTGATTTTAGCTATTCCTTTAAAAGGAGTAAAACTGAGAGATCTTATTTAAAAGAATTAGTAGCTGTCATGCACTTTGCACCTGACTCAACGAATCAGAATTAAATCTTGTTAGGACTTGAAAAATAATTAATTTTAGTTGATTCTTTTTTTTTTTTCCTTGACAGTTGTGCTTTTTACCTTGTCCTGGAATTTTATGAAATACTCTTTACAGTTGTCATCCCTCAAATGATCAGCATGGTTTGATTGTGCTTTGTACATTGTATGTTATTATCAGATTTAATTCAGTAGTCCTATTCCTTTTCTCCTTAACCAACTTAATTTTCTAGTGATTAATACTAATCTGAACAGTGACCTATTGTGTCCAACCAACAAAATGTGACAGGAACAACAAAGAATAAAAATGCATGGATTTATACAACTTCAGAGGCTCACCAGTAGCCCATGACATATGAATGGGAAAAAATCCTGAATAACTGTTTGTTACCCAAGATATATAGCTATCTAACAGAAGTATGTAAAAAACCAAAAGTTGGTAGATAAATGGTTCAAGAATACAGTTTTCAGAATAAGAATTGCAACCTGTTAGTAACCACATACTTCAATCACTAGTTAGGAAAATAAGAATGAAAACAATCCTGACACTTTGTCATTAACCACCAAGTTGGTAAAGATGACAAAAGATGAGAATAATCAATGTTTGAAGAGGTATGGAAACCCATTAGATATTCAAATATAGCCATTCTGGAAAACAATCAGTATTATGTAAATAAAATAAACATAATGTCTTTGACCCAAAGATTCCACTGTTAATACCATAGAGGTCTCCTCCCTATGCATGAAAATGTTTATAATAGCCTATTTTAGAAGCAAAGAATTGAAAAAAAGAGGGTGATGCTTTTCAATTGGGAAATGGCTAAATAAATTGTGATACATTAATGTATGAAATATAACTGTACTGTATGAAATTGTGAATATTATAAATACAGAAAAGCATGGAAATAGTCATACACAAACTGAAATAAACAGTGGGGAAAACAGTGAAGACAGTTAATTTAGCAGTATTAATTGAAATAAAAACTCTACAAAACAATTGATGCTGCATATTACAAAATTACAAATAATCAGTTTCACCCCACAAGGATTTATGAGCAAATACCACTTTTTTTTTTTTTTTTTTTTTTTTTTTTTTGCAAAGGTAGAGCAGGGGTGAGAGTGGAGGGTTAATGGGTGAGGAATATAGGATATATATCATTTTCCTGACATGTTGATCAACTTTATTAATTTTGTGTTTTCTTTTTTCTTTTTGCCACAAAAAAGTTATTTCTTAATAATGATGGGAAGAGAGTGACAGGAAGCTTTTTTAAAAATAAGTTTGTGATGTTGGGAATTGTCTCTTTTTAATTTTAAATAAAAAAATAAGTAGAAACCTATCTAGTGAGATGGATGAGGGAATAATTCTCTCATCTGTTTTATGTTAGATGCTTCAAGACTTATCATGAAAAGTTGATGAGTACAATTTCATTGACTTGTTTATTAAACACATCAGTTATTTTCTATAACTGTCAAACAATACAAGAAATATAAGAAGCTAAGTTTTGCAGCCAGTTATCATTTCTAACTAAAAATTATAACCAGTTACAAATATTTTAATTAAGAACTTTTAAAAACGAGAATGCTTAAATGTAATTGTTCTCCTAATTGACTTATATTTCATTTCTCTTTCTACTTTTTTTTTTTTTCCCCTAGACTGTGAAAGCACTAAACCACTTAAAAGAAAACTTGAAAATTATTCACAGAGGTAGGTAGGCATGGACATTTTCTTTGTGGAAAAGAATTAATGTTTTTTCTTAATTTGAAATATCATAAAAAATTATGCCACATATGTTATGGTATAATTTTCTTAAGCTGTTTTGCATTTTTGGCAACAGACATGGTCTGCTCTCTTTTAAAAAAAATTCCTCAGTCTCACTAATACAAAGTTTGAAAACCAATTCAAATCTGCTTACCATTTGTATTTAAGGTATCCTTTTCATTAATTGTGAATCAGTTTTTCTTGATATGGGACTGTATAGCTATATAAGTGACTAATTTAAAGCTAAGTCAGAAAGCTAAAATCACCAAATGAAGAATTCCACAAACTGTTAAAACTGGGAAAAGAAGCTTTTATTGTTGTATTCCTTCATCAATCTATCATCCTGGACAAATTGCTCCTCATAATTAGGAGACACTGCTCTCTACTTCTGAGATACCTAAATTCTTGTTCTTTCTCTTGTTATTGCCTTTCTACGATCTGTCTAAAAGCAGTTTCAGGCCACCTTTCTCATTTTCTTTACTGAGTAGATAAAATATATGCAATATGAACACTTACATTTACTCTCATTTTCATTTCAATAAATCGTTCATTTTTAGAATGATGAACACAGAAGTGTTTTTGAAACAACCCTCAGGCATTTTCTAGCTGTGTGATCATGGGCAAGTACTCATTTGTAAAATGGGAATAGTAATAGTTGTGCTATCTTCCTGACAAAGTTGTTAAAAGAAAGTGCTTTGTAAATCCTAAAATGTTACATAAATCCTGGTTATTGTTATAATAAAAGCATGAGTAGTTATTATTCCCTTCAGGCTCAAAGGAAATATTGCTTTACTTTGTCCTGTGAATCTAGCCCTTTCACCTTGGCCTTTGATCTATTTCTGAATTTAGAGGGACAGGGTTGCCATGTTTAGGTTCCTCTGGCTTTAGAAATAACTATATTTGTATATATGTGCGTACATGGCTATCTGAATTAACATTTATACACATATGTATGCACATATATGTAAATATATTTTCCATATATCCATATTTATCTGTCATTGTTTTAAAAAGAATACCTTCACTTTGCCTTACAGTCTCCTCAGTTGTATTCTCTTTCTGCCCTTTTCTATACTGCTGAACTAACTTCATGTGTAATCTGTTCTTGCTGCTTTTATTCCTCTCCACCTATTCTTTTATGTCCTTAAAAACTGACTTCTGTATTTACCATTCTATTTGGATTATACTCTTAAAGGTTGATGTTGACCTCAATCATGCATTTACTACATAACTATTGAGTACCTGACATGTATTTTGTTAGCATTATGCTCGTTTCACCAGAAGATATAAAAAAGTAGGAAAGGTCAAGGTTTACTGAATTCTATATGAATAGGGCACATAAAAATGGAGTGGCAAGTTCATGCAAGAAATTGGTGGGAATTAGAGCAAAGAGATACACTGAACCCAGATTGTGAAGGACTCTGTATTTCAGACTAAAAAGTTTGAACTTTATTCTGAGGCTGGAAGTTGATTTACAACGTTTTTAAAAGATTGGAGTAGAAAAATGAAACAAATATTGTTGGAATGTTAATTTCATAATTGATGAATGAAAGAAGGGAGATTAAGCCTGGACCTGAAAGTTTACTATCTTAAATGAATTTACAGTATTGGGAGACAAGACACACACACACACACACACACACACACACACACACACACACACACACTCTAGGCACTGGATCAGTTGAACAGAAACAGAAGTAGACAGGAAACTTGGGGAAAAGTGAGTAGCTTGATAAAGTTAGTTTGGGGCAGATTCAGCAAATCCTAGTTATATTAATTTCTTCATCTCATAGGTAATATGGAGCCATTGAAAGTTCTTAAGGAAGAGACCAGCATAAGGAAATCTCCAGGAGACTAGTTAGATGGCTACAGTACCACCTAATACATAGCACGTAACATAAGACATTTTGTATCATTGACTGGTCTTTCATCTTTCTTAGTCATTTCTATTAGGCAGGGATACATACATACATATATATGTTATATATATGTATATATAAATCATAACACATTTTGTATTGTTCACTAGTCTTTCATTTTTCTTAGCCTTATTTTTATGCAGGCAGGAATGAAAATATCACACACACACACACACACACAGGCACACATGCTAAAATATATAGCAGAGCCTTTTCTTCTTAGCAGAATAAATATTTGCTGATTGGTATTGGGTATTTATGGGAAGGATGAAGTGGATAATGATGAGAAAATTTTATTAAAATATAAATGTTAATCTCTTGATTCCATGGGAATGAATCACACAAAACTAGTCACATGAAACTAGTGCTGCAATTGATTGTTTGTTTTTTTAAATCACAGTAGTCAAAACTTATTTCTTTGTTTTTACTTGCTGGTTCTTTATGCATCATTCATCTCCTTTTTACTGTTATAATATCCTTACACAAATTACCATTTAAAAAATGTGCTCTTTTTCATAGAACTTAAATTTTAAAAACTTTTTACAACATTAACCACAAAAACAAATGTATGTTAACATACAAGGTTTGAGGCAGTATGACATAGTGAATGGAAGTGGTCTTAAAACTAGGAAGACTATATATATATATATTGGTTGTGTGACTCTAGAAAACCTTCAGTGGTTCCATTTTGCTTATAGTATAAAATGCTAGCTTTTTAGTCTGCCATATAGGACTCTCTACAATCTGGCTCCTTTTTACTTTCTAGCCTTTATTCACATTGCTTCCTTTTATTTACTATTTAATCCAAATACCCAACTTAGCACGGCATTTTCATTTTCCATGCATTCATAGTGGCTTCTGGATGGTTGTATTGCACTCTTTTTCATTTCAATTACTCATAATCCTTATCTTTTAAGACATTAGCCTACGTGTCCCCTTCCCAAGGGAAAGTGTTTTCTTTTTCAGATTTTCCTTGAGAATTTGTCTAGTTATCTCCTTTGTCCTTAATCTACCTTTAACCTTGTATTATATTTATTATATTACCTAGGTGCATGTTATATAGCATTCCCACTCCTCATAGTAAAAGCTACTCGAGGGCAAGCACTGAGTCATTTTTGCTTTTGTTTCCACAATGCCATGCCTATAAGCAGTGCTTAATTTAATTAGTTAAATTTGGATATTTGTTGTTATCCTGTTTGAATATACAAATGTTCTTGAAATGATCTGTCTCAAATAGATCTTATGCCAAGCTGTTTCTGCAAGTTTGTTTTTTTCTCAGCTTCTTTTCCCCCATATTTTGTCATGTATGACTGATTCTAGTTTTCATCTTCCTAAATTATGTTTCACAAATGAGTTTTTATTCTAAATGCCTTTGTTGTCTTTGGCTGTCATGCTGCAACTTGACAGTGAGATTGTATTTGCTGGCAGAGACAATTGCTAGGCTTTTTTGTTGTTAATATTTGTAACAGTTTTGCATTGGTTAAATATCCTAATCATTGTCCTACTGTCCTACTTTTAATCGTCATCAACTTATTTAAAAATAACTCTGGTTGGAGCAGTTGTAATCACAGAAGGTATCTTTTCATCTTAATCTTTTCTTCCACTTTCATATTTATTTTGACCTTTGCTCTAAACAGTTGATGATCTGACTGCACAGAGACAGCTGATTCTCAGATGACTGCTACCTCTGTAACCAGTCATTTCTTGTCTATTAAGGTATAGTCAACTTTGGTTTTTTGTTTGTTTGTTTGTATTCTATGTTATATAGTGTTCACTATGGCAGCACTTTGTGATTCAGCTTGAAGAAATGTATTCTTCAGGTACAAGTGTTGAACTTTGGAATGACTCACAGGCTTTTAGCCTCTTTCATTTCTTAATTCTGAACCTATTTTCTAGGAATATTCACAATCTTCTCATAAGCCCAAACTTCACATTGAAAGTTTTACTTCATATTGATATATCAAGTTTTGTGTTGACCTAATTTAGAAAATTCCATTATAGTATATCTAGACTTTTCTACTAATTCATACTCTGTAATAGTTTTAGACTCATAAACTTCAATTATTTTTGTTTGATTTAACTCTATAGGAGAACTGAAAGACAATATGATTGTCTTTCACATTATCACAATTATCACATAAAATGATATTTCTTATTTTCTTTGAGTATACTAACTCTTTGTAGTACTATATTGTGTAATCTTGGATAAGTCACTTAATTTTTCCAAGCCTCAATTTTGTAATCTGTAAAATAACATGTGTGAATTTTGTTCACAAGGTGTACAATTTAAAAAAATCAATAAATAAACAGTGCTTTTTTGTATTCTATTTTCTGCTACTCTACCACTGGGGGCATTCTGTGTTTTTATAAAAGCATTTCGTGATTTACCCTGACCAAAAGAATTCATCACCTGGTTGCCAAGCTTGTACTGAATGAATTACTTTGAATTTAACTGACAGGATCCTCAGATAATGAATCTGTCTTGAAATTTTTCTAGCATAGTGTTTTAGAACCAGGGGTCACTTTCATGCCACAGGAATACTAGTCCTAAATAATTTAATGGAATTTAATAATTCCATTTGGAATTCAATTTAGAATTTAAAAATTTTTAGGCAACCATTTCCTGATTCCATGACCAGTCTTCTTTGGCACAACCCCTCATCTTTCATCACAGGATACAAGAGACCAACAATAAACCTCTTTGTACATGCCCTTTAGTATGGAATTAGAGCCCCTATGTCACTAGAAGTGATCCAAACATGGTGTCCTGTAGAAAAGGCCATTGTGTAGGTTCAGTAACATGAGAAGATTGGGAACTTCCTGAATTGTCCCCATTATGTACATACAAGAGACTGAGTACTAGGAATCTTCATTCATTTATTCATTCATTCATAGACTTCATTGGAATAGTAGGAAACTCAAAAATGAATAATATTTCCCCAGTAGGGTTCATCAACTTCTCTATAATTTTTACCTTTAGAGAGTTGCTTAAGGCACCTGTGGGTTAAATGATTTGCCTAGTGTCACACAACTAATACATGTCAGAGACAGATCTTAAACCTAAGTTGTCTTGGTTTCCATGTCATTTCTCTATGCTGCCACAAATTTATTCAGGATCTCTGGTTTCAAAAACGGAACAAGAAAAGAGACAGTCACAAGATTGAAGATAAATGTGACTTTCTTATTCTAAATGACTCCACAAATATTTAAAAGAGATTTTTACTAATTAAATATTTATTATTACCCAGAGGTTCTTCTTTTTCTCTCCCCTTTCCTCTTCCCTTTCTCCCCTCCCCCTTCTCCATTCCTCCCCTTTATCTCCCCCTCTCCCTCTCCCTTTCTCAATACCTGTTTGGCTAAGGACATAGCCCCACAGTACAAACTGGGAACTGAAGAGAAAAAAAGGCATTCTTATCTTCTCACTGACACAGAAATTTTCTCTGAGATTCTAGTGCTTATCATTCTGTTTAGAGCTATCTCAAAGGGATAGCTCACATAGTTAGAGAAACTATAGGTATGTATGTATATGTGTATATATATATATATATATATATATATATATATATATATATATATATATATAGTTTCTCTAACTAATATATATATATATAGGTAGCTTTGAAAAAAAAACAAAAATATTATAGAAATGACCTGGGCTCAGTCATCTGTGCTGTAACTGAGGGGAAAAAAAGAAACTAATTTCATCTTAAGACCATCAAAGTGAAGACCAACTAAGCCATTTGGTATAAGATAATAGTAGAAAAGCACAAGGATAGTTTTCTCAGTTGGTCTCCGCTAAAAGTTTATTCTGCATTTATATTTTTGTGTTTGCTATTTGAAGGAAATTCAGGCAGTAGTCTAACAAGAAAACTGGGAAAAGAGAGAGTAATAAATAAACAATATACAGATTATCCAAAAAGTCTTTTGGGAACAGGAATTTTGAGATACCCTGTTTAATGGAGCTAGAAAAATAGATTAGGGTCAAATTATTAAGGACTTGGAGACCTAAACAGAGGAGTCATATAATCTTATTTAGAGGGAATAGGAAGCCATTGAGTAGGGGAGTGACATAATCATATCTGTGATTAAGAAAAATCACTTTAGGGGGCAGCTAGGTGGCGCAGTGGATAGAGCAACAGCCTTGAATTCAGGAGGACCCGAGTTCAAATCTGGTCTCAGACACTTAATACTTCCTAGCTGTGTGACCCTGGGCAAGTCACTTAACCCCAGCCTAAAAAAAAAAAAAAAAGAAAGAAAGAAAGAAAAATCACTTTAACAGATATGTGGAGGATAAATTTGAATGGGGAGAGACTTGCTCCAGGGAGACAGTTTAGGAGATTTTTGTAATAGTACAACTGTGAAGTGATAGGGACCTGAACTAAGGTAGTGACTGTATGAATAGAAATAAGGAATTGAACAAAACATATATTACATAGTTAGAAAAGGCAAGTTTTTGTAGCTGACTAAATTCCAGAGTGTAGAGAACATTCAGTGTCAAATGTAGAAAGAAGGCTGAGGCTGAGAAAGGATCATAAGATTTGTCAGTTAAGAGATATCTTTTAACTTTATAGAGAACTTTAATTGAATGGCTAAGTAAATCCTAGAGGAGAAGTGTGACCTTTAGCTTTTTAAGATTTAAGATTCTTAAGATTTCTTAAGATTTAATGTTCTTAAGATTCAAGTTGCTGTGAAGTTACTGACCTGCCTTTGATAGAGAAAGTTCCTTATTAGGATTTCCCACACAGTTAAGATCACACAAAAGTCTGTGTGTGAGGGTATGAGGAAAATGACTAGACTTAAGATTTCACTGGAATAAGTAGTTCTCAGATGTGAAAACTCATATTAATGTAGTTATTACTTCTTCTCAACAACTGAGAATTACCTAGCATACTAAAAGTACTTTACTAGGCCAATAAATGTTAAGAGGCAGGACTTGAACACATGTCTATCTTTCTGACTCCTTGTATATTTGATACACCATATTTCTTTTTCTCTTTGTGTATATTAATATATTAATTAATATGCTTATATAAAAATGTATTCTCATGGTTGTTTTTTTTTTTTTTTTTTTTTTACAAAATCCTGTACCAAGTTCATACCTTCATTTCTGTAAAAAGGCATAAACATTGCCTGAATATTTTCTGTACCATGCTTTTATTACTTTTTATGATTTATAAAAAAAATAAATTTGGAAAAATCATGTTTTCCTAATTTTAAATCTTTACTTCATGTTTCAGAATCTGAGTGTGACACTTTTTAAGGAGAAGAAAGTCACCTTTCATTTATATCTGTAGACCTTTCAGCTTTTATTCTATAAAGTTAACTTTTGTTATGTTCTTCTGTTTTTTTTTTTTAATGAAAGACATAAATGTTAGAGAAAGTAGTGTTTTTTTCCTTCCTCTTGAGATTAGTAGATCAAGCAATACATTTAATGTCATTCATTGAATCTTAGTATTAGAAAGGACTTTAGATATTTTCTTTGTCTTTTCCCCCATTTTGCAAATGAGAAAATGAATTATTGAGCTGTGAAATGACTTGCCTAAGGTTACATAGCTAGTAAACATCAGCATTAGTAAATATTAATTTAATATTTGCTATTTTAATTCTTAACTTTGCAATTTTTATCAATTTTTTCTTTTGTTGACAATTATAAAACTTTTTTTTTTTTTTTTTACCAGACATCAAACCTTCTAATATTCTTCTGGATAGAAGTGGAAATATTAAACTCTGTGATTTTGGCATTAGTGGGCAACTTGTGGACTCCATTGCCAAAACAAGAGATGCTGGGTGCAGGCCATATATGGCAGTAAGTTTAATGTCTTAATTGGTGTGTATGTAAATTGTCATGTCAATGAACTAATAACTTTTGCTACAATACTTTCTGTAGGATTGTCCTCTAGTCACACTGTACTATTTAACTAGAATGCTCTGCCCCATTTCTCTTCATTTAACTAAATTCATCTAACCTAACTCAAATCCTCCATTTGCCAAAGTGAACTTTCCATCCTTGGAACACCCACCCATATATCATGTACTGTCTTTTTCAGTTATTTAGCACTTATATATAGTCTTTTGAATGTTTATTAACTTTCTCTGTGGCTATTCTGTTTCTCCAATTTAATTTATTCTTTGGAAACAGAGATGGTCTTTTATAAGACTCTGTGTTTGTGAAATGATTGCCAACCTCAGTGTTTTGCATGCAGGTGTATGGCAAATGTTTGCTGTAGATGCTACTGCTGCTTCTGTTCATGTTTCTCAGTTCATTATTGAAAACATTTCCATTTAGAAACAGGCTTGCTGGCCTTGAGTTTTTAGTAATAATACAAATATTGCATATACTATTACACAATGATACAGAGAAGAAACAGAAATTACACTGTCTTTGACTTTCTTTTTTAATTTTTTTAGGGGATTAAAGAGTTCTTTATAGCACAGGCTATTTGAGATAAGTTGAAACTTTAGGCAACTACTAAATAATATTGCTATAGATTTTTTCTAATGTTTTATTTATAATTTTTTCATTAATATTCATCATTGATATTGCATTATCCCGCTCAGATTTTAGGTGTTACTACCGTATTTGTCTCTTTTATAAAAGTAATCTCTGGTCAGTTTTTGAAAATAATTTGTATAACATAGGTATTAATTGCTATTTAAATTTTTGATATAATTGTATTTCCATATGGATGAAAGTCTTTGGGTATTTCTTTATGACAAAAATCTAAGCCATGTTGTTTTGTTAAATTTCCTTACTCTGCTCTTTTAATTCCCATCTGTCCCTCATAAAAATTAGAAAAAATATCTTTTTCAGATTTTCTTGAAAAATATTGATTGGTTTAAATCTAAAGTCTTGGAGGAAGAAAGGTGGTATCCTAAGTCAGGAGAACCTGAGTTCAAATCCAGACTCACACATTTGACACTTAACTAGCTAGGTGTCCCTGGGCAAATCACTTAACCCCAGTTGTCTCACCAAAAAAAAAAAAAAAAAAAAAAAAAAGGCTGAAGATCTATAATTTTGTTTGATGGCCTCACATCTCATTATATGACATTTCCAAGGATAAGATGTGATAGGCCTCTAATATAAGTAATATTGAACAGTTTTTTCATTTATCATTTTTAATCAGTGAGTTAGATAAAAATAGAAATATATCATTATTCACTTTTCACAAAGCTAGTAGGAATAGCTATTGGAGAACTGGTTATAGTTTAAGGAGATGAAATTTAATAGGAACAAATGTAATCTTCTTGTCTTTGTTAATTTTTTAGAAGCCAATTTTACAGCTACGGCTATATTTATTTAACATTTAATCTGAAAAAAGATTATGAGATTTCTAGAAGTTCACAAATTCACTATTAGTCATCAGTGTGATATGGTTGTCAAAGAAGCTAATGCATCCTTAACTTCATCAAGAGGTAGAATGTAAAGGATTCTATCCTGCTGTCAGTTGCATTTCTGAGCATTTCTTTAGGAGAATAACCTCTTTGGGGAAGAGTTTTGAGATTGCAAAGTGAGGAAGAAAAGATATAGTCAAGATTTTATTTTCACAGATTTGAAAAGTTATCATGTGAAAGAGTGATTAAACTTTGTCTCCTTTTCTCTAGAGGATAGAAGTAGGAGCAAAGGATAGAATTTACAGAGAGCCAGGTATAGACTCCATGCGAGGTAAAGTTTTTGATAATTAAAGACATCTAAAGGTAAAGTGGGTAGCTTTGGAAGAGACACCTCCCTTTGTCTCTCTGCCTCTTCCTATTATTTATTGATAAGGAAACTGAGACAGAGAGGTTGAGTGATGTTTGCCCCAAGGCCTCTGATTCCAATTTCGGTTGTATCACATTGCCTATAATAGTAACTTCCCAACTAGAGGCCTTGATGCAAAGCCCACTTTAAAGGACCATTTGTTGTTTATTTAGAGGAAATTTATAGCCAGATAGTATGGTACTCAGTAACTTGAGGTCCAGTCCAACCATAGCAATCAGTGATTTTGTAGAAATGTTTAGGAAATATGTATAAGATCATCCCAGAATTCAGGAGGACCTGAGTTCAAATCTGGTCTCAGACACGGAATACTTTCTAGCTGTGTGACCCTGGACAAGTCACTTAACCCAATTGCCTCAGGGGAAAAAAAAAAGAAAGAAAAGAAAAAGAAATATTCATAGGCTGGATCAGGTCTCCAAAATTAACCAAATAAGTATAAATATAAATTTCTAAATGTAGGCCATAAAAGATTAGTGTACATACACATATGGTATTAGAGGATGGGGGTGAGACCTTAATAGTTGATATGAAAATGATTAGCATCTGACTTGGCTCCATTGATAGAAAGATTCAGATCTTGGCCATAGCTATTTCAGTTTAGGGAACTATATACTTTAAGAGATCAGTTAATAAGGTAGAGTATTCCAAGGAAAGTAAAGGTTTGTGAAGGATTGAGACTCTTATGAAGACTAGTTGAAAGAATAGAGTATTTATCTGAAAAGCTGGCATGGAAGAGAAAGTTGAGAGGTGACAGAATATCAACTAATGGTTGGAAGTTATAGAAAAACCGATATCTGATTTATATATTCACAAATGTCAGATGCTAATCCATTTTTTCCAATGCCTCCATGCAAATTTATTCCAATTTTACAATGTTGATGCAAGATTGCCATCTAGTGAAGCAAAATGATATTGAGTATTAAAAAAAAAATAAATGGATTTAATACATGGGAATAAGGAAGATGGTATAATACTTTTGTATTTTGGGTAAGTGATTTCTTTTAAACTGTGCTGCCATTTTTCCTTTTACCATCTGTGCATATTTAGACATTCTATGAGGATCCCATTGTTCATTGTAATTATTACATTTGAAAAAAAAAATCTATACCTGGTCTTTCCCCATAATCTCATCCCCCTCTCCACACCCCTATTTGTCCTAGAAGAAGGGGAAAAAATAATCAGCAATATATTGTTGCAGTATATCTCATTTGAAGCAAACATTTATTTGTGCAATATAAAAGTTGCCTGGAACTGCTCTGACAATAAAATAAATACATTGTAGAAAATATGATTATCCTCATTGACATCAGTCCCAGAGACTTTGAATGTATTCTAAAATAGATTAGCTCTTAAATTCTCAGCAACTCTGCAAGGTAGGTGCTGTTATTATGCCCATTTTGCAGATGAGGCAAATGATGCAAACAGAAATGAAGGAACTTTCCCAGTCACTGTCTGAGACTGAATTTGAACTCAGGTCTTTCTGACTTTAGGACCAGTATTCTATCCATAGCACCCCTCGCTACTACTTAGTTATGTATAGTATTTCTTATTTGTACTAAATATATCTTTTTCAAGATTCAGAGAGATACCTACCAGTTTGTTTTCAAATACTGTGTTTGACTATCTGAAAGTTTGTGAAGAATAGTTGAGGTACTCCAGGACTAGAGATAGACTGGAGATAGTCCCAATTTTCAAAAAATAGAAGAGAACAGAAACAGAAAATTATAAGCTAGTGAACTCACTTTAAATTCCTAAGAAGATTCTGGAGCACATTACTAAATAGGATGATTAATTATCATATAAAAAAATGAAACAGTGATTACAAAGGGCTAAATGATATCATTTAGAAAAGCTAACTATATTCCTATTTTGATAGTGTCTATACTAGATCAGAGGAATCTTTTTGAAATGCTTTACCTAGATGTTAATAAAGTGCTTCATGCTTGTCATATGAAAAAGATTAGAAACATCAACTCTACAGTTCTCAAATCTTGAATGCTATGGTTTCTCCTGATAGTAGTTATTATATATATAAAAAGCCATCTTCTCCCTCTGAAATTTGACCTTTTCTAAGGTGTGTCTCCATTTCCTTCAGTTAATTCTCAGGTATCATGATCAATATTCTTTACCATATGAATATAGTCTCTTGTTTACTCTTTATATTATATAAATAGCCTTCCTGAAATGTGGTTCCTAGAATTGAATGATATATTCTAGGTTTATAGACAATGATAAAGTCATGTATTTATAGGCTTTCTCTTGCAAAAATTAAAAGAATTTAAGTTTCCATGAAAACCCAAGGTTTCTTAAGTTATTTTTTTTGACCACCAAGTTGCAGCACTAAATCCTATTGAGTTTACAATCTGTTAAAAACTTCAGTTAGTGGGAAGCCAAGATGGTGGAGTAAGGGCAACCACCTTGCTGATTTCTCCCAACATTTCCCTCCAAATAATATATACAGTTGGGGGCTGTAATTCCATGGTAGACAAAAGCAATAGAGAGCAGGGGTCCTAGTCATAGCTCCAAAGCAACGAAAAGCACAAGCATATGCAGCTGTAAGGGAGACCCTTCCTTGGTAAAGACCAGAAGAGCATTAACCACACTTCTTCCAGTATCATACTGCTTTAGAAATTCTCAAAATGTGCAGTCTCTTGGAAATAACTCTTAAAAACTGTAGCACAAAAAATTCTGAAGTTTGAAATCTTGCCTCACTACCCTCTGGTGAGCAGAACCAAACTTTAAAATAAAATTAATAATGAAGAAATAGATTGGGAAAATGAGCAAACAAGGAAAGAACGTTTCATTATGAAAAGCTACTGTGGTGGCAGAGAAGATCAGAACAAACTCAAAAGATACCAATGTGAACAGTCACCAAAAAAGAGAGAAATGTTCATTGAACCCAAATCTAACAAGGATTCCTTATAAAAAAATAAAGAAATAATGATAGAGGAAAAATTGGGGATAAAAATAGTGAAGAAAGTAATTCCTTAAAAACAGAATTGGCCTAATAGTTAAAAAGAAGCACAGGAATTCACTGAAAAGAAGAAATCTTTAAAAACCAGAATAGGTCAAATATAAAAAGAGGTACAAAAACACACAAAGAAAATAACAAAGAAAATAAAATAAAGAAACTAATTGACTCCATGAGATCAATAAACAATTAGGCAAAGTCAAAAGAATGCAGAGGTATGGGGGTGGGTGGGTGGGGGAGAGAAGATGCGAAATTCTCATCAGAAAAGTAACTGAAATGGAAAATAGATTGAGAAATATAGTCAGTTAGTCAGTAGTTTTCCTAATATTGAGCCAGCCCTGCATTCCTGGTATAAAATTAATAAAAACTACATGATCATATCAATAGATGCAGAAAAAGCATTTGATAAAATTCAACATCCATTCCTATTAAACTGGTATAAATCCTAGTTAGTTGGTCATGGTGTATTATCCTGGGGATAATTTTCTGTAATCTCTTTTGTTAATATTTTATTTAAGATTTTTGCATCAATATTCATTAGGGATATTGGTCTATAATTTTCTTTCTCTGTTTTCAACCTACCTGATTTAGTTATCAGTATCATGTCTGTCTTAAAAGGAATTTGGTAGGAGTTCTTCATTCCCTATTTTTAAAAAATAGTTTATATAACATTGGAGTTAATTGTTCTTTAAATGTTTGGTAGAATTCACATGTAAATCCATCTGCCCCTAGGGATTTTTTTTAGGGAGTTGATTAATAGCTTGTTCTATTTCTTTTTCTAAAATGGGACTGTTTAAGCAAATTACTTCTTCCTCTATTAATCTGAGCAGCCTATATTTTTGAAGGTAGTTATCCATTTAACTTAGGTTATCAAATTTATTGGCATAAACTTGGACAAAGGAATTAGATATAGTAAACTGCACCATTACTGTGAGGGAATAGCCATTAGTGACTGTCAGTCCTATTTTAAAAAATTATTCTATTTATCCACATTGAAAGAATTCAATGTATTAGATTAAATCTTGTAAAATTCCTTTTTTATAATACTAATAACACAATAATACTAGTGGTATTATTGTGAATTAGGTTATAATTTTGTTAAACAAAATCCTAGATTCTAATGGTACATTTAAGAAAGGAGATTTTTACTTCTGTGCTTTTTCTTAGAGAGTCTGATAAAATTTAAAATTTGCTTGACCAATGTTTTCTTGTCTTCAGATATTCTCTAAATTCTCTGAATAATAACTACCAACCCTCATAGTAATCACTTCTTGGTCCTTAATAGTGGAATGAGAAATATCCATATTGTTTTTCTTGCAACTTACTTTGATATATTTAGTTTCTTCCTGATGGATTGTGCCAGTGAGTGTAATTTAATAAAAATATTTTGAGTTTCTTGGAGGAAAAAAATGGAATCCCAAATGATTGTAACTTCTAGTAAAAGGCACATAATTTGCTTATTTATTCTGATTTTCTTTTCCCATGTTAAAATTGCATGTTACTTTGATGCTTCCATTTCTATTCTAGCCTGAAAGGATAGACCCAAGTGCATCAAGACAAGGATACGATGTCCGTTCTGATGTGTGGAGTCTGGGAATCACACTGGTATGTTAGATAATTTCATTTTACACTTGATTTCCAAGTTGTTAAAATTTTTTTTAACTGAAAAAGAACAACAAAGCATGAAAAAAAGTATTTTCCACAATGTTTTGCTACATGTAGAAGACATCCATATAATGTTTCCTATCTAATTTTTCTTTTTTAATGGACTCATGGCTATAAAGAGTAAATCTCAAGTCAATTAGATATGTCCCTGGATTTAAAATCCTTTTGTTACAATATTATGATAAAATTAGCTTATATCAACAAATGAAAGCAAGTGCTTCTTTTATTTATTTATTTTTAAAGAGTCATTTTATTTGTTACATAAAAACAATTTTAAAAAGTATTTGTCTACTCATACTGTCACTTGCTTGAAAATTTTAAGGGGAGGGGGTCTCCATCATCTTTGTTTTTCTTTTTCTGTGTCTTGGTTTATTCACTATAGTCTTCCTCCAGTGCTCTGTCATGGTATAGTGTTTACCCTGAATTCTCAAAGATTTTGCCAACAGGGCTATTCTCCAGGGCTACTGGCTCTATGAAGTTAATTTTATGGAGCCTTCAAGGGATTGTATTTGTCATTGAGTGGCCAGCCTAGCTAATAGTGGCAATAACAGCAAGCGGTGATAATAGCTGATACTTCCAGTTAACTTATGGTTTTGTTTGTCCCACATTCTATCTAATTTGCTATTTAAAAGATATCTGTAAAGTATGTAGTACAGGCATATTGTCTTTATTTTATATGTGGAAAAATTGAATTTACAGTGGTTAAGTAACCTGCCCATGGTCATGCAATGGTGAGTATTGGAGGCAGGATTTGAACTCATAGCTTTCTGACATAAAATTTAATGCTTTTCCTAATATGTTACCTTAAGTCTTACTAGGTTATATTAAAGAGGTCTTTCTCTGGAGAATTGGCTACCAGGTGGTGATATGAGACTTTAGTCCCTACTTTGGGGAAAGGCATATATTTTAGATGCATTTGAACCAAATCCCCACATCCCCAGGTGGAAAGAAAACAATTCCTTTCAACTGTCCTAGTGGCACCCCCACCCCCCAAAAAAAGAAAGAAAAGAAAAGAAAAAAAAAGGTCTGTAATCAAATTTAGATTTGTCACTTGGTAACCAACCCCTAGTGATGATCTTCTTGAAACATCTAGTAAGGAGAATAATTTAATGGACTCCCCAAGAACCTTGAATTATCCTTTTGTCCTGGGCCTACTAGCATTCTACCTCACTCCTCCTGAGTTGTTAAATTGGGGAGAACTGTGGAACAATTTCTCTCCAATTATGATTTTTTTCTCCAATCTTTCAGTAGTCTAATGACATCATGGCCAAAACATTAATTAGCTGTCAGTATAAAGAAATTAGATTTTGTCAGTACTTTGTTTTATCCATTTACATGTTTTTTTCTGAAAAGCATATCTTATATGATACATATACTAGGTGACCATTTGTTGCATATTTTTAGAAAGAATTCTTGTTTAGGACTAGATTCCTTCTAAAATAATTCTGTAGGAGAAGAGTAAGAATAAGAAAATTGCCAAGTATTTTAGGGGTTTAAGTGAGATATATTCAGATTTTGTTTTGCATGGTTTTGAGGGATGGTCATAAATACTAGTGCTATAAACCTACTTTGAGGTAAAGGGTGGACGTTATGCTTCTGGTTAGATGTAACTAAATGGTCTAGTAGTAACAAAATAACAGGACAAGAAATCAAGGTATTCCAGAGATTTGTTGAACTCAGTTCATATTTGTTTGTTGAACTCAGTTCATATTTGGTTTTCCTATCTTCTATGTTCATTCCTCATTTCGTGGAAGTGCTTGACCAAGACTCGTACCTGGGTCCTTTGCTTAGATTTGGGTACACCTCTGATATCAGTAGCCTAATACCAAGTCCCTAGGACCTATTTCAGAGAACCCCTCAATGGAGAGAATGTTTTGCATCACCTTCGGGGTGTACCCATTTAGACTCTGTTTCCCTACCTTCTCCCTCGTCCTCACCTCTCAGATGCCCTTCACGATAGAGCTATCTACTCTGGATGCACTCTGGATGGACTCAGGAGTCTCTGAACTGGAGGCAGCATGATACAGTGGAAAGAAGACTGGCTCTGGAGTCAGAGGACCTGAATTCAAATCTCTTCTGATGCTTACTACCTGTGTGACCTTGGGCAAGTCACTCACCCTCCCTGGGCCTCAGTTTCCTCATCTGTAAAATGAAGGGGTTGGATTATATGGCCCCTGAGGTCCCTTCAAGATGTGTTTAGATTTCTAATCTGACTCAAGGAGCTCTACCTACACACAAGCATGTCCTTTTTCTAAGGTAGCTCTATAGCCCAAAGTCCTGGAATTTGTCTGATATGAAATTTCTTTTATTTGCCTGATTTCTAATTGTAGTTTTATGTGAGCTCCATGCTACATTGTCCCTAAAATGATTACCCTGACCCTACTGGGATCGTGTCTTGGGGTCCTAGGTAGAGCCTTTCCAGAACTTTTGTTTGGGGGGCCTGGATTTTAAAGCCACGTATATGTGCTGTTAAATGATTCCGAGTGAATGTTGCTTTTACTTCTCTCCTCTCCTCAGTATGAGCTGGCTACAGGCCGATTCCCTTACCCAAAGTGGAACAGCGTATTTGATCAGCTGACACAAGTAGTAAAAGGAGACCCCCCACAGCTGAGTAATTCTGAGGAAAGGGAATTTTCCCCAAGCTTCATTAACTTTGTCAACTTGTGGTGAGTATTTAACACAATGAAACTTGATATTAATATATAGTTGTTATATTGAAGTTCACCCCAATGTGAGAGAACCTTATCTGGAAATCTCATCCTTATATCAGTTTCTCGTAGTGCAGAAGCTGTCCTCTTCATTGTAGTTTCTTACCCTTCAATCTGTCCTATATGGAAAACCTTTTAACAATCCTGAAATAGGAATTTGATCATGTTAGCTTTACTGTTTAAAAAGAAAAATGAAACTAAAGTGGTTCATGTTGCCTATTGATTTAAATCCAAATTCTTTAGTCTTGAATTTGAAGTTAACTATAATACATTTGCACTACTTTGCAAATTTTTAGTGTACTTATTTAATTCATGTTATAGTTACCTGAGTGTTATCTTCCTCCCAGATTATAAGCTTCATGAGGACAAGGGCTTTTGAATCTCCTCAAGTGTCTAGCACCGTGCTTTGTACATAGTAGATGATTAACAAATGTTGGTTAAATTAGCAAATGAATAAAATCATTACTTTCTTTTTCATCCACTTTCTGTTTCTTACTGTTCCCTTTATATTACAAATTTATTATTCCTTTCATATACTTGGTTCTTGCCTTTTCTCTGTGACTGGAACATCCTTTCCATTCCCCTCTGCTTTTCTAACTCTTATTTTTTTTTTTTTTTTTTGACTGGAGGGCTTGTAGCATCACTGCAAAGATCCATGAACTCATATAAAATGATTCATCCAATAAGCCTTTAATAATACTATACCCAAGAGATTGTAATATAGTGAATAGAGAACTTTAAACTTGGGCCAAGAAGAGTTAGGTTAAGTTCAATCTGTGACATCTGTTGGCTGTGTGACCTTGGGTTAAGATGGCAGAAAAGGTTCAGACCTGAAATGGTTAAAAAAATTTCCCCATTTGGAAATTCTATATCACTTAAATAACAGATGTAACTCCTATTTAAGACACTAGGAATACAAAGATGAAATTATAGAAAGTATTTTTGATCACTATATTTAGTATGATGTTGGGTTTTTTATTTTAAAAGAAGATTATTATATTTTAAAATGTTGGGAACTACTGGTCTATAGTTCATTTGACTCATTAACTTAATATTACCTATTAGATATGTTATAGCTTAACTCTTCATTAAAAGACTTTATTTTTATTATTTTTTTAATCTCCTCAGTGCTTAGTCTAATGTTATATCTACTTAGGAAGCACTAAAATAGTTACCAGGTGCTATGAGGAAAAAGTATTCTTTTGATTTTTTGAGCATTTCCATGGTTTAGACTGAACTGGCTTTTCTAAGTCTCTTGAAGCACCTTTAGATTTTTATTTTTAAATAGCTTTTTATTTTCAAAATGCATGCAATGATAGTTTTCAATATTCACCCTTGCAAAACCTTGTGTTCCAAATTTTCTCCTTCCTCCTTATACCTCTCCCCTAGACAGCAATCTATCTTAAACATGTGCAATTCTTCTATACATATTTTCACATTTATCATGCTGCACAAGAAATATCAGATCAAAAAGGGGAAAAAAAGAGAAAAGGGGAAAAAAGCAAGTAAACGAGCTGAAAATACTATGTTGTAATCCACATTTAGTCCCTGTAGTCCTCTTTTTAGGTACAGATGGCTCTCTGTCACAAGTCTATTAGAATTGGCCTGAATCATCTTATGTTGAAAAGAGCCATCTCCATCAGAATTGATCATTATATAATCTTGTTGTTGCTGTGTATGTTTTCTTTTGGTTCTGCTCATTTCACTTAGCATCAGTTCATGTAAGTCTCCAGGCCTCTCTGAAATCATCCTGCTAATCATTTCTTATAGAACAATAATATTTCATAACATTCATATACTATATTCAGACATTCCCCAACTGATGAGCATCCACTCAATTTCCAGTTCCTTGTGACTACAAAAAGGGTACCTACAAACATTTTTGCACACATGGATTCTTTTCCCTTTTTTATGATCTCTTGGGATCTTTTGGGAACAGAGACCCTACTGAATCAAAGAGTATGCTCAGTTTGATAGCCCTTTGGGCATAGTTCCAAATTGCTCTCCAGAATGGTTGGATTAGTTCACAACTCCACCAGCAATGTATTAGTGTTCCAGTTTTCCTATATCCTCTCTAACATTTATAATTATTTTTTCCTGTTATCTTAGCCAATCTGAGAGGTGTGTAGTGGTATGCCAGAGTTGTCTTAATTTGTATTTCTCCATTCAATAATGAGTTAAAGCATTTGGGGGGGGGCGGAGCCAAGATGGAAGAGAAGTAAGGTCTTTCTAAGCTCTCCCTTACCCTCAATACCAACTATTTAATTCAGCCTCAAAAATAGTGTTGGATTGGTAAAACCCACAAAGATTAGAAACACAACAACTTACCAGCTGAAGAGAATCTGGAACTTTGTCAGAAAAGGTCTGTAATGAATTGTGGGGGAAAAAAAGACCGGTACAGACAGTGATAGCTTACTGTGCAGATAGGGCTGGGGAGGCCTCTGGGGTTAGAAAAGCTACTGAGACAGAGGCATAGGCTGATAGCTATATTCTGCTTGCAAAACAGCAGACCAGCAGAGAAATCAAGTCACTTTAAAAAAAATTGCCAGAAACTACCTGTAGCTACCCCAAAGTGGAAGTGAGTCAGCGCAGATACTGGCACAACTTCTGCTGTCTGGGACTTTTCCTTGGGGCAATTAAGAACCTGCAAGGCAGTGGGTGGGATACAGCCTGAGGCAGCCTCTAATCTCTCAGTGGGGGGCTCAGCCTGAGGCAATGGAACTTCCACAGCAGGGAAACTCCCACAGCAGCTACTGTGCTTCCCAGGGCAGAGAGCTTCCAGTTTGTGCCCAGGGGCTTTTGCTGGTCAGCTGCTAATATCCGTAGCCCCACAGGGGCTTTGGCTTGGGGTTATGATACTTTCACTATTCAGCCTCTAGCCTCAGGGCAGTTGCTAGGCTACACAGCGAGGGTTCTTCACTGGGCACACCCACAGCCCAGCTCTAATCACTTCCAGTGTAGGGGGGGGAACTCTCCCAGAGCACCCTTGTACTTTTGCAGCCTGTTCACAAGACAGCTGCTGTCCATACTATCCCTGTTCTTCAGAGGAAGCTGGTAATCTCCTAGTCCTAAAGGCAGACCCCATAGGTTTTTAAAAATGAGTACAACAATGAAGAGAACGATTGACAGCTTCTATACAGAAAAAGAGCGGGTTTCCAACCCCAAGGAGACTAACAGCAGACAGTCTCCAGATAATACCCTGAAGGGAAATGTTACCTGGCCCCCTTCACATAACTCTTCTCCTAGAAGAGACTATTAAAAACTTCAAAAGAGAGTCAGAAGAAAAATGGGCAAAGAAAAGAGAAGCTATGCTAGAGAGTAACAAGGTCCTGAAATTCGAATAGGAAAGATAAAGAATTCGCAAGAAGTGCAGGGAAACAAAATTTGTGAATTGGAAAAGGTTAAAAAATCACAGGAAAGTAGGATCTGTGAATTGGAAAAGATAAAGAATTCCCAAGAAAGTAGGATTTGTGAATTGGAAAAAGAAAATAACTCACTTAAAAAAAAATAGTGAAATGGAAAAAAATTCCACAGAGCAAAATAATTCAGTTAAAAACTCAATTGGACATATACAAAAAGAAGTAAAAAATGTGAATGGAGAAAATAACTCATTAAAAATTAGTATTGAACAAATAGAAATGAATGATTCATTGAGACACCAAGAATCAGTTAAGCAAAATCAAAAAAATGAAAAGCTGGAGAAGGTCAAATATTTACTGGGAAAATCAACAGACCTGGAAAATAGATCTAGGAGAGATAATCTGAGGATCATTGGACTTGCCGAAATTATAATAAAAAAAAGAACCTAGATTCTATTTTACAGGAAATCATCAAAGAGAACTGTCCAGAGATAATAGAAACAGAAGGGAAAATAGGCATTGAAAGAATTCATCGAACACCTGAAAAAAAGACACTAAAAAAAAAAACAACAAAACTCCATGGAATATAGTGGCCAAGCTGCAGAACTATCAGACTAAGGAAAAATATTGCAAGCAGCCAGGAAAAAACAATTCAAATATCGAGGTGCCACTATAAGGGTCACTCAAGATCTGGCTGCATCCATATTAAAGGATTGAAGGGCCTGGCATCTGATATTCCGAAAGGCAAAAGAACTTGAAATGCAGCCAAGAATAAACTACTCAGCTAAGTTTAGTATTTTCTTCCATGGAAACAGATGAACATTTAATGAAACAGAGGAATTCCATTTGTTTCTAAGAAAAAAACCAGATCTAAACAAAAAAATTTGATCTCCAACCACAAGACCGAAGAGAAGCAGAAAAAGGTAAAAGAAACTCTTGAGAACTGTTATTTCTGTTGTGGATATACAGAAAGTTCACATATATAATTTGATTTTATTGATATTACATAAAAAAGGGAAATAGAAATGGAAAAGGGATAGTATCAGAAAACAGGGAAAAAGGAGATAAAAAGAAGGAAACTATATCCCAAGAAGAGGCAAAGAAAATGTACCATATTTGAGGGAATTTAGAGAGGGGGAGGAACATTGTGTGAATCTTACTTTCATCAGCATTGGCTCTTTAAGAGAAAATAATTGACATTTGTTTTTCAGAGAATTCTCTCTCACCTCATTAAAAGGGAGGAAAGAAAAAGGAAAAGAGTAATAAGGGAAGGATACAAGAAAGGGGAAAGGACTTAAAAGGAGGGGGGAGGGATACTAAAAAGAGAGGGCTGCGAGACACAAGTGGGGCTCGTAAGTTTAATACTGGGGAAGGGGTTCAGGGGGGCAAGGGAAAAAAAGCATAATCTGGGGATAATATGATGGCAGGAATTACAGAATTAGTAATTTTAATTGTAAATGTGAATAGAATGAACTCTCCCATTAAGTGGAGGCGGATAGCAGATTGGATCAAAAGTCAGAACCCTACAATATGTTGCTTACAGGAAACACATTTAAAGCAGGGAGATACTTAAAGAGTAAAGGTAAAAGGCTGGAGCAGAATCTATTATGCTTCAAGTGAAGTCAAAAAAGCAGGGGTAGCCATCCTTATCTCAGATCAAGCAAAAGCAGAAATTGATCTAATTAAAAGAGATAAGGAAGGAAACTATATCCTGCTAAAGGATAACATAGACAATAAAGCCATATCAATACTAAACATATATGCACCAAGTGGTATAGCATTTAACTTCCTAAAGGAGAAGTTAAGAGAGTTGCAAGAAGAAATAGACAGCAAAACTATAATAGTGGGAGAGCTCAACCTTGAACTCTCGAACTAGATAAATTAAACCACAAAACAAATAAGAAAGAAATTAAGGAGGTAAATCGAACATTAGAAAAATTAGGTATACTACACACCTGTCAGATTGGCTAAGATGACAGGAACAAATAATGATGAATGTTGGAGGGGATGTGGGAAAACTGGGACATTAATACATTGTTGGTGGAGTTGTGAAAGAATCCAGCCATTCTGGAGAGCAATTTGGAACTATGCCCAAAAAGTTATCAAACTGTGCATACTCTTTGATCCAACATTGCTGCTATTGGGCTTATATCCCAAAGAAATACTGAGGAGGGGAAAGGGACCTATATGTACCAAAATGCTTGTAGCAGCTCTTTTCATAGTCGGTAGAAACTGGAAAATGAATGGATGTCCATCAGTTGGAGAATGGTTGGGTAAATTATGGTATATGAATGTTATGGAATATTATTGCTCTGTAAGAAATGACCAGCAAGAGGAATACAGAGAGGTTTGGAGAGACTTACATGAACTGATGCTGAGTGAAATGAGCAGAACCAAAGATCACTATACACTTCAACAACAATACTGTATGAAGATGTATTCTGATGGAAGTGGATATCTTCAACATAAAGAAGATACAACTCACTTCCAATTGATCAATGATGGACAGAAACAACTACACCCAGAGAAGGAACACTGGGAAGTGAATGTAAATTGTTAGCACTACTGTCTATCTACCCAGGTTACTTATACATTCGGAATCTAATACTTAATGTGCAACAAGAAAATGGTATTTACACACATATATTGTATCTAGGTTATATTGTAACATATGTAAAATGTATGGGATTGCCTGTCATCAAGGGGAGGGAGTAGAGGGAGGGGGGGATAATTTAGAAAAATGAATACAAGGGATAATATTATTTTAAAAAATTACTCATGCATATATACTGTGAAAAAAATTATAAATAAAAAAATTAAAAAAAAAAAAGAAAAGAAAAATTAGGTATGATAGATCTTTGGAGAAAAGTGAATGGTGATAGAAAGGAGTATACTTTCTTAGCAGTTCATGGAACCTATACAAAAATTGACCATATATTAGGACATAAAGATCTCGAAATTAAATGCAGGAAGGCAGAAATAAGAAATGCTTTCTTCTCAGATCACAATGCAATAAAATCTACATTCAATAAGAAGTTAGGGTTAAATAGACCAAAAAGTAATTGGATACTAAAAAATGATTGGGTGAAACACAGTTAATAATTTCACTCAAGATAATGACAATGATGAGACATTATACCAAAATTTGTGGGATGCAACGAAAGCGGTAATAAGGGGAAATTTTATATGTTTAGAGACTTACTTGAATAAAATAGAGAAAGAAAAGATCAGTGAATTGGGCCTGCAACTTAAAAAGCTAGAAAAAGACCAAATTAAAAAACCCCAACCAAAAACTGAACTGGAAATTCTTTTTTTTTTTTTTTAAATTTAAATTTTTATTTTTTTTATAATATTATCCCTTGTATTCATTTTGCCAAATTATCCCCTCCCTCCCTCCACTCCCTCTCCCCAATGACAGGTAATCCCATACATTTTACATGTATTACAATATAACCTAGATACAATATATGTGTGTAAATACCATTTTCTTGTTGCACATTAAGTATTAGCTTCTGAAGGTATAAGTAACCTGGGTATATAGACAGTAGTACTAACAATTTACATTCACTTCCCAGTGTTCCTTCTCTGGGTGTAGTTATTTCTGTCCATCATTGATCAATTGGAAGTGAGTTGGATCTTCTTTATGTTGAAGATATCCACTTCCATCAGAATACCTCTTCATACAGCATTGAAGTGTACAGCGATCTTCTGGTTCTGTTCATTTCACTCAGCATCAGTTGATGTAAGTCTCTCCAAGCCTCTCTGTATTCCTCCTGCTGGTCATTTCTTACAGAGCAATAATATTCCATAACCTTCATATACCATAATTTACCCAACCATTCTCCAATTGATGGGCATCCATTCAACTTCCATGAACTGGAAATTCTAAAATGAAAAGGGGAAATCAATAATGTTAAAAGTAAAAAAAAACTATTGAATTAATAAATAAAAATTAATAATTAAAAATTAATAAATACGAGTTGGTTTTATGAAAAAGCCAATAAAATAGATAAACCTTTGGTAAATCTGATCAGAAAAAGGAAAGAGGAAAATCAAATTGTTAGTCTTAAAAATGAAAAGGGGGATCTTTCCACCAATGAAGAGGAAATCAGAGCAATAATGAGTTACTACTTTGCCCAGCTTTATGCCAATAAATTTGATAACTTAAGTGAAAAGGATGACTACCTCCAAAAATATAGGCTTCACATATTAACAGAGGAGGAAGTAAATTGCTTAAATAGTCCCATTTCAGAAAAAAAAAATAGAACAAGCTATTAAGCAAAAATCCCCAGAACCAGGTGGATTTACATGTGAATTCTACCGAACATTTAAAGAACAATTAGCCCCAATGTTTTATAAACTATTTGAAAAAATAGGGAATGAAGAAGTCCTACCAAACTCCTTTTATGACACAAACATGGTACTGATACCTAAACCAGGTAGGTTGAAAACTGAGAAAGAAATCTATAGTCCAATCTCCTTAATGAATATTGATACTAAAATCTTAAATAAGATATTAGCAAAAAGACTGCAGAAAATCATCCTCAAGATAATACACTATGATCAAGTGGGATTTATACCAGGAATGCAGGGCTGGTTTAATATTAGAAAAACTATTAGCATAACCGAATATATCAATAACCAAATTAACAAAAACCATATGATCATCTCAATACATGCAGAAAAAGCATTTGACAAAATCCAGCATCCATTCCTACTAAAAACATTTGAGAGTATAGGCATAAATGGACTATTCCTTAAAATAATCAGGAGCATATATTTAAAACTGTCAGTAAGCATCATATGTAATGGGGATAAACTAGAACCTTCCTAGTAAGATTAGGAGTGAAACAGGTTTGCCCACTCTCATCTTTTCTATTCAGTATTGCATTAGAAAATTTAGCCTCAGCAATAAGAGTTGAGAAAGAGATTAAAGGAATTAGAGTAGGTAATGAGGAAACCAAACTATCACTCTTTGTAGATGATATGATGGTATACTTAGAGAGCCCCAGAGATTCTAATAAAAATTTATTAGAAATAATTCACAACTTTAGCAAAGTTGATGGATACAATATAAATCCACATAAATCCTCAGCATTTTTATACATCACCAACAAAATCCAACAGCAAGAGATACAAAGAAAAATTCCATTCAAAACAAATGTCGAGAGTATAAAATATTTAGGAATCCATCTACTAAAGAAAAGTCAGGAATTATATGAGTAAAATTACAAAACACTTGCCACAAAAATAAAGTCAGATTTAAATAATTGGAAAGACATTAAGTGCTCTTGGATAGGTTGAGCAAATATAATAAAGATGACAATACTCCCTAAACTAACCTATTCATTTAGTGCTATACTAGTCAGACTCCCAAGAAACTATTTTAATGACCTAGAAAAAATAACAACAAAATTCATATGGAAGAACAAAAGGTCAAGAATTTCAAGGGAATTAATGAAAAAAAAAAATCAGATGAAGATGACCTAGCTGGACCAGATCTAAAACTGTATTATAAAGCAGCAATCACCCAAACCATTTGGTATTGGCTATGAAACAGACTACTTGATCAATGGAACTGGTTAGGTTCACAGGACAAGATAGTGAATAAAAATAGCAATCTAGTTTTTGACAAACCCTAAGATAACAACTTTTGGGATAAGAATTCATTATTAGACAAAAACTGTTGGGAAAACTGGAAATTAGTATGGCAGAAATTAGGCATGGACCCACACTTAACACCATATACCAAGATAAGATCAAAATGGGTCCATGATTTAGGCATAAAGAATGAGATCTTAAATAGATTAGAGGAACATAAGGTAGTTTACGTCTCAGACTTGAGGAGGAAGGAATTTATGACCAAAGGAGAACTAGAGTTCATTATTGATCACAAAATAGAAAATTTTGATTACATCAAATTAAAAAGCTTTTTTACAAACAAAACTAATGCAAACAAGATTAGAAGGAAAGTAAGAAATTGGGAAAATATTTTTACAGTTAAAGGTTCTGATAAAGGCCTCATTTCCAAAATATATAGAGAACTGACTCTTAATTTATAAGAAATGAAACCATTCTCCAGTTGATAAATATCAAAGGATATGAATAGACAATTTTTAGATGGCGAAATTGAAACTATTTCCACTCATATGAAAGAGTGTTCCAAATCACTACTGATCAGAGAAATGCAAATTACACAACTCTGAGATACCATTACATACCTGTCAGATTGGCTAAGATGACAGGAAAAAATACGACAGGGGCTGTGGGAAAACTGGGACACAGATGCATTGTTGGTGGAGTTTTGAAAGGATCCAATCATTCTGGAGAGCAATTTGGAACTATGCCCAAAAAGTTATCAAACTGTGCATACCCTTTGATCCAGCAGTGCTACTACTGGGCTTATATTCCAAAGAAATACTAAAGAAGGGAAAGGGACCTATATGTGCCAAAATGTTTGTGGCAGTTTTTTTTGTAGTGGCTAGAAAGTGGAAAATGAATGGATGCCCATCAATTGGAGAATGGTTGGGTAAATTATGGTATATGAATGTTATGAACTATTATTGCTCTGTAAGTAATGACCAGCAGGATAAATACAGAGAGCCTTGCAGAGACTTACATGAATTGATGTTGAGTGAAATGAGCAGAAGCAGGAGATTATTATACATTTTAACAATGATATTTTATGAAGATGTATTCTGATTGAGGGGATATCTTCAACATAGCGAAGATCTAATTCAATTCCAGTTGATCATTGATGGACAGAAACAGCTACACCCAGAGAAGGAACACTGGGAATTGAGTGTAGACCGTTTGCACTATTGTCTTTCTACTCAGGTTACTTGTACCTTCGGAATCCAATTCTTATCGTGCAACAAGAAATTTGGTTTTACACACATATATTCTATCTAGGATATATTGTAACACATTTAACGTGTATGGGATTGCCTGTCATTTAGGGGAGGGAATAGAGAGGGAGGGGAAAATTTGGAAAAGTGAAAACAAGGGATAATGGTGTAAAAAAAAAAAAAATTACCCATGCACATGTACTGTCAAAAAAATTTATAATTATAAAATTAATTTTAAAAAAATAAAGCATTTTTTGGTATTTACACACATATATTGTATCTAGGTTATATTGTAACACATGTAAAATGTATGGGATTGCCTGTCATTGGGGGGAGGGAGGGGATAATTTGGAAAAATGAATACAAGGGATAATATTATTTTAAAAAATTACTCATGCATATATACTGTGGAAAAAATTCTAAATAAAAAAAAATAAAGCATTTTTTTTTCATATGACTAGATCATGAAAGGAAGATTCCAATTCCTTTAATGGAAATTTAACAATTTAGGAAACTGAAACACAGAAGCTTCATACAACTGCAAGAATTTTATTCATTTTCTTTAATAAAAAAGAGTTTACTTTTTGCTTTTATCATATCTCACCTTTTTTAAGTCTATAATTTAGAAAGAATAAATTGCTAGTAACATAGCTTGTTTAAGCATACATATTGAAGTCTAAACATCTAAATGAATATTGACTACTTCAAAGGGATCTTCTTATTGGAGGAGGATCAATAGGATCTTTTTTATATTTAGATTTCTAAGAAATAGAGGAATCTTTCTTTATTCCTTTAAAGCTTAATAAGAGTTTTTTTTATTTTTTACACACAGACATTTCCTGATTTTTTTCTCATTCCCAGAACCATCCCTTGTTGCAAAGAAAAAGAACTTTTGTATAATAAGGAGGGTGTTTCATTATTCCTTTGGACACAATAGGACTTATAAAGTGATAGAGGAAAAGGAGTAGTGAAAAGATTACTAGATTTGGAGTAATAAAACCAGTCTATGCTCTTCTGTCTGCCTGTCTGTTCCTTAATCTATCTGAGACAATTTCCTCATCTGTGAGATGAGATCATATCTCAGGTACTTTCCATTTTTGAACAATGTTATTTATATGAAGACATTTCTTCCTCCCTGCTCCCAACCCACTACATGATGATGATCATAGAATCACAGATTTAGAGTTAGAAGAAATAGAATTCACCTCACCCAATCCTCTTGTTTTACAGATAAGGAGAATTAATCTTAAAGATAGTAAGTTACTTTGCCAGAAGTCATCTAAGTCATAGTGACAGAGTTCAGGATTCAAACCCAGACATTCTGATTCCAAATCTAGCACATTTTGTACTGTAGTATGGTGCCTTTAAAATAATTAATTTAATTTAATTTTATTTTATTTTTCTGAGACTGGGGTTAAGTGACTTGCCCAGGGTCACACAGCTAGGAAGTATTAAGTGTCTGAGACCAGATTTGAACTCGGGTTCTCCTGAATTCAAGACTGGTGCTCTATCTACTGCACCACCTAACTGCCCCAATTTTATTTTTTAAAGAGAAAATGGTATAATGAATGTGCTTATCCTTACCTACAAGAACTGAACAAGAAGACATCTATAGAATTTGCTAGTCAGAAAAAGGGGTTCATGATGCAGTGATGTTTAAGAACCCCTGTCCTACTGGATCAAGATGTCAGAGAGTCACTAGCTCTTTAAGAAATTCCCAGGAAAAGAAATAATCTAGTATGTTGTACCTAAGGCAGGGCCAAAAGTTAACTTTTAACAATAGTGGAAAAAACAGTGGGTTAGGAGGCAGGACACCCAGATTGAATTTCCATCTCTGACATTTGCTAGCTGTGACATTAGTCTTGGACTTCAGTATAGTAAAGTTGCCCCCAGGAATTTTTTGGAATAAAAGCTGAATTAATTTGTACTACTGAATTAGTTTTTAATTCTACCACTAGCAATTTTAAAACCGTAAAGTGGAAGATTGATCATCAATTATGTAAAAAAGTAGTGAGCTTTATTTTTCTTGAATTTTATATTTGTTCCAAAAGAAGATGTTCTATTCTAGAAAGATTAGTCTATTGCAAATAAGAAAAGGAAAACCTAGTAGTGTCTCCCTAGTTTAACAATCCGTTTTTATATTGTTTTAGCCTTACAAAGGATGAATCCAAAAGGCCAAAGTATAAAGAACTTCTGGTGAGTATGAGACTTTAGAGTTTGGTTTGCAAAAATTAAAGTCTTTAATATAACAAATAACATAAAAAATAACATTTTTGGGCACATTATGCTTAGTAAAATTTGACACTGAATGTAGTCATTAAAAAGTGTTTTTAAAGATAACTTTTTGTATTTAAGTTTTTTTTTTTTTTATATATATTAGTTTAAAAATGCATTTCTGGAGAAAATGTTGGTGCTAGCATAGAATTAGAATTGTTTTTCTAAATTCCAACATTGACTTTAAGGAACACCCTTTCCTGTTCCCCACTTAAACCTTGTCCCTGTCTCTTTGTCTACATGCCACCTGCAGACATAGGTACATGCAAGCATGCAAATACATATACATGCGCGTGCATATACACCCCCCACACACACACACATACACATATCCCAACAGGGATATTTAAATAAGAAAAACTAACATCTATGTGAGGGAGACACTAGATATACTAAAGTATTTGTGAATGCATCCCAGTTTTTTATGGCTCTAAATTCCTGTGCCACTTAATCCTATCTAGTTAATGAAGAAAAGGAGTTGAAAATAATCTAAATTATCCAAATTGACTAGATTATAAATAACATAAAGAATCATGAGAGTATTTATTTGTGTGTAGTGAATTTTGTGGTATGTAACTGTGGTTAATAGTAGCTCACATTTATAAGGGACAGAATAATTTTAAATATCCCTTTAGAAACTCTTCCCTCCTCCCCTCAAAAAAAGTTAGTACAAAAGTCACATAATATTTTTTGTTTATTAAAAGAATACTTATATTCAAATGAAAAATCTGTATCAGAGGATCACAAATTTGGGGTTAAAGATAGAATGTTTTACAGATATGGAAACTGAATCTCAAATGAAATGGCTTCCAGTTATAGGAAATTTGAATATTTAAGTAACTGTATTGTTTGTCATTTGTTCACCTTTTATTAGTGATCCATTTACATCTAGTCACTTGAAAATATTGACAAGAGGAAGTACTGGGTAAAATCAGCAATAAGATGTTGAAAAATTACCCTTAGTATTCCAAGGGTGTAATAGTAAGGTTGAATCATATTTCTCCATGGTATCAATTCAAAAGGCACGAGTCAGTTTAGAGAAGCAATGAAAGAGAGCCATTGCCATATTAGAAATGGAAAGAAATTGCTTGTGTTAGAGAGGTAGAAATTTAATATCTTGGTGAAATATCATAAGGATAGCAAGATATTGGTAAGTTGCTGACATATCCTGCTAATTTGATCAGTTTTTGTGAAGCTAAGTGTCACTTGGTGCAGCTATTTTGGAGAAAGCTAACCATTGCTTCAAAGGTCCTAGATTATAAGCCCACTCTTCTAAAACAGGACAATGCTTCCCTTGGTGCCTTAGCATGCTGACTGACCACTCCCTCCCCCCCTTCCCCATTCTGGCATTAGGTTCCTTTTCATTTTGATAGTTACCAGTAGAGAACAGCTATTTCTCTTCCCTGAGTTGTGATGCAAAAGTTGGTATCAGTAGTGGTCATGTACACACAAGACATTTTTACTTTTCACCTATACCTGATACTAGATATTAAGATTTTGTCATTTTAAATTTGTACACTTGCCTGTAGTTTTGGGTGTGTTGAAAATATACAAAGTTCTGAATTCTTCTAGCCAGAAGTATTAATTATTGAATTTTTGATTGCCTTTTAGAAACATCCCTTTATTTTGATGTATGAAGAGCGCACAGTGGAGGTTGCATGCTACGTTTGTAAAATCCTGGATCAAATGCCAGCAACTCCCACCTCTCCCATGTATGTTGATTGATATTGCTGCTACGTCAAACTCTAGAAAAAGGGCTGAGAGAAAAGATGTAAAGAATTTTCATCCATCACAGTGTTTTTATTGCTTGCCCAGACACCATGTGCAATAAGATTGGTGTTCATTTCCATCATGTCTGTATACTCTTGTCACATAGATATCTGATTGATCACACAGTGTTAGTGCTGGTCAGAGAGACCTCATCTTGCCCTTTTGTGATGAGCATATTCATGATATGTGGAAGTCAGTATAATTGATCTCTTGACAGTGATTGAATTGCATTTTAAATTCATTTCTAGACTCAAAACTTGGAGATGCAGCTACTAGAATGATTTCAAGTTCCCAAATGTTTTAAGAAGGAGGCAACATAAGTGTGACATGTGCAAATGTAGAGGTGTAGGACTGAATGAGAAGAACTGACGAGGCCAGTGAGACACACGCAGCGCCTTCTGAAGTTGAAAAACAAAGGAGGAATTTATTTTCTTCACTAAGTGCAATAGATTTATTGATTGATGTTCTGTTGCTTTATAGTCACCATGTATCTTCTGGGTCAGTGTGCTCAAATGAATTTCTTGTTCAAACAAATTATATGAAATTAAAGTGACTGTCTTTACCAAAAAAAAAAAAAAAAAAAAAAAAAAAAAAATGCGTTGAAAGAGACTAACATTAAACCCTGAGACCCTAAGAATTTTTGATTTATTAGAATTCAGTGTGCTGCCAAAATGATGCTCCATCTACCACAAAGCCCCAGGACTAAAAGAAGAGAAAAAAAAAAAATGCAGAGAGCCAAGTTGAACAATTTTTTTTTTTTAATCTTAAAATTTTTTCCCAGGCCACTTAAGAGTAACTTCAGGTCTGACTCTTCCTTTTCCCCAGGCCTGATACTTTTCTAGAGGTAATGCAGTTAATAGAGGAACAAATTGCTTTGAATAATAACGTAGAAGTGTTTTTTTTTTCATACAAACAGCATAAAATTTGCATTTAGTTTTCCCTTCTCCAGAACTTCAGTTCCTGAAATATTCACTTTGTATGGCTGCCTATAGTTGTTATATTATAATTTGCTTAATCTGCTATTTGAACCTTTCATCTTGTGTGATTCCCCAAACTTTTCTGACAATAGCCTTTAACCCTGAATATATCTCATGAAATATTTTAGTATTAAAGGGCTTAGGAAATGTGATACATTGAATAGTTTGATAAAATGAATCTCTTTTTTTTCTACTAGAAATAAATTTGTCCAAAAGCCAATTTGAAATGGTTTATTAGAATTGCAATTTTTGATGAATGAGAAAAGCCCAAAGACAGGAAATATTAGAAAGCCATTTAAGTCTCCTGCCTTTTGCTAACAAATATTAGCCAGACTCATTTTGGGTGCCAGCTGTGTATCTTCTCTCTATATCCTGGAACACTAAACATTAGACTTTGTGTAGCAAAAATTATTGTGCATCGTTAGAGGCATGCTAGAGTACATACATTAGACGTGGTTGAATCTGCAGGGGATACTTTACTGAACTAAAACATGGAAACAACTGCTCATTCTCCTTCCAGGGCTTGTAATGGACATTAATATTAGAAAATGGAATAATAAAGAAAGAATGGTGCTATTGGAAGTTACATGCTTTCAGAATTTAAAAATGGTTCATCCTTTTTGATCATTATGTCTACCTGTCAGAGACATAAGAAGTGACAGGATGTATGCCTTCCTTCCACTGCATTAAGCCATTGCCCTTTCCTGCATCTCTACTGAGGGGAATTTTTTTCTCTATTGTCAACTTCTTCCTGTCTGGTTCAGCACGTGGTCACTTTGCTATTTTTCTAATGGAGATGAAAGCAATTCTGACTGTCTAGGAGCTAATCTTACCATTCTCTTGTGTGGATGATCTTATAAGAGGCAATTTATTAGTGTATTAATCATAGATTATTATAAACTATTAAGGGCAAGGAGTTTATTACAATGTATCTTTATTTTTTAAAAAAAAAGGGGGGTATACAGTGTTCACGGACTGTGAAAATAGTGTAAGAACTGTACATTGTGAGCTCTGGCTATTTTTTTTTTCTTGTACCATAGAAAAATGTATAAAAATTATCAAAAAGCTAATGTGCAGGGATATTGCCTTATTTGTCTGTAAAATGGATCTTGGTGTAACATATCTGCTTCTCAGAGCTTTGGAATATTTTATCCTGTATTCTGGTTTGAATTACTTCTCTATTTAAGATATATCATGGAATCGAAGTGTTTATGTAATAGTTCTATCCTTTTTGCCTGCAGGTCAGTTGTAATAAATCTAGGATGTGATCATGACCTGGTTATTTCATTTTCTAAGGTCAGATGTTTAGAGTGAAAATGAATTAAATATCCATAAAACATCTCCTTCAAGCTAGAGGGGAAAAAACTCCTTTGAGAAGTGACAATTACTTCTTCTTATTTATGTTGTCTTATCCCTGAAGCTCATTAAATAGTCACTTTGTGCTTTGGGTGATAGAATGCTTACACAGGCAAACATGTCCATTTGTTAGTTATTATTGGTTGTCTGTTTTCTCTAACTTATACCCACATTTGTTTCTTGAAGAGTCTATGGGTCAGGATGGCAGTGTTGATTTACTACTGGATCCTGACTATCCCTGGAACCTCATTTTGGGCTGTATCCCTATGTAATTTTATATGTCATCTTTATTCTTGTGTGTGATGCATTTGCTAATCACTCTGGAAGCAGGTACTGGTCTGGATATATGCTGATTCTTCCTCTCACAGCTGTCTGTGAAAAATTGGTAAGTTGATAAAGCCCATGGGACCTAAAGGAAAGAAGCAAACAGAAAAACTAAGAATCCTAAAAGTAGTTTGAGAAAAGAACCTCAAATTGGCTTATTTTAATCTGGATAGTTACCTATTTTATCTTTCCACATAGTTACTCAAGGAACATCTCTTGCATCTTAACACTTGCTTCTTGGCTACTATTCTATCCTACTCTGGGAGAAAAAGCTACAGTCAATTTCAATTAGGGAGAATAGATACTGTCCGTCATTTTCCCCAGAAAATCACAGCATGGTTTGAGGTAAGGAATTGAGGACCCTGATAACAAAGGAGAGATGGATCCAATAAAACTATAAGTTATACTTACATAGCAGCCCAACCTTAAATGACAATCAGAAAAAGAAAATTGCAACTCAGAATCTCTTATACAGACTTCACAGGCCCTAGTACACTGAACTATGTCTCTGCAAATTGTTTATTGTGTGTCTTAGCAACATATCTGCATCTCAAAGTTTTGAAATATTTTATCCCGTATTCTTATATGTGGTACATGTATGGAATGTACTTCCAGTCACTTAGAGAAATGATACATGCACAATTCATTAAGAGCTATCTCTCCAGTCCAAAGACCAGAGGTGATATGATGACACAGAAGAAGTTTTATGTAAAGCACACCTAAAAAGCATTTTGATCCTTGTTCCTCCAGCTCTCTGGAATATTTCTGGCTTTGGTGAAAGAAAAATTGCTTGTTCTTATTTACCCAAGACTCATTTGACTTCTATCTGTAGTTATATTATACTGTACTAGCCTTTTCAATCAAATATACACCTACTTTGGGAATTGAATACCTCCCATTTTTGCTAGTGACAACTTAGATCATGTATGAAATTTTGGAGATATTTTGAGGCAGAAAGAACAAAAAGTTACATTGGATGTCTTTAATAAAGTATGAGGCAAGCTTATCTGCCAAGAGTAAGTTGAGAGTAAGGAGTATGCTTTAGCAGAATATATAGAAAATTTGAACAACTATGAGAAGTATCACATCTGCTGTGACAATGAATGACAAGACTGTTCAACAACAGTATGGTTAAATTGCATCAAGTTAGTGATTTTCCCCAGAAATATACTGAAGCCTATGAGCAAGAACAAAAAAATCAAAATGTTGGGAATGATAAAGATTCTATGAGAGGCATGACAAAAGTTCAAGGGGAAAACGAGTTTCCAGTATTTGTTAGTGAGTGTAGCATGGAACTGTCCAATCATGAATTTTAAGCAGCACATCCAGGAAAGTGTGAGCGTAATTGGTAAAATGAGCGAAACAGGAAGGAACAACAATAATAATGATAGCCAACATTTATCTAGCACTTATTATGTGCTTATTGCTAGGTGCTTTATAATTATTTTCTTATTGGAGTTCACAGTCTTCAGCATTATTATTTCCATTTTACAGATAAAGTGAGGCAGAGAAATTAATTGACTTAACCAGAATCACATAGCCAGTAAGTGTTTAAGACCATATTTTAACTCAAGACTTCTGACGACAGTTAAGTACCTGTCCAGAACATATTAGGGAATTAAAATCAGTAAAGAATTTGTGGCCAAAGAAGGCTCATACTTGGCTCCTTCCATTTTCTTTATTCCCTGTATCTGATTATTTTTTTTTTTCCTCTCAGATGACCATTATGTTCATAGTCACATTATGGTTATTATCTTAGACTTGGACTATGGTAATTGCCTTCTATTTGGTCTCACTGCTGCTCATCTCTTCCAATTTGTTCTCTAACCCATTGGCAGAATATCTTCCTAAGACTGAAGTTTGGCCTCAGAAATCTTCAGTTGCTTTCTATTGTTTCTACAATGAAAAGCAAATTCTTTATCCTGGCACTACCCCTCTGCAATCTGTTTCCATTAAATCTCTTTACTTTTGTTTCATATTGCTCCCCTTCATAAGATGCATATAAACTGACCTAAAAATTATGCCTTGAACTCAAAAGTATTGCATCTTTCATATTTACACCGTCTCCTCTGCCTTTATAAAATACACCCTTTTTCATTTCTGCCTCTCTGAGTCTTTTGTCTTTTTCCAAAGGTCAGCATAGGTGGCAATTTCTCTTTATAATCTTTTCTGATCCTTACTATTAAGTGTTCTCTCCCTCCTTAAATTGCATTCTCTTTTCTTTAAGTGTATGCAATTTATTTCACCAGTAGAATATAAGCTCCCTGAGGGCAGTAACTTTTATTTTTGTCATCATAATCCATGTACCTAGAAATTAATAAATCTTTATAAATTAATTTGATAAGTAAAAATCCTTTAAAAGTAATCTTTTAGGTGTAAAGAGTTTATCAAATTCAAGAAGCATTTGTTTGACCATCAGCATCTCAATAAGTACTAAATAATTATGTGACTACATTGCTTTAGGCCTCAGGAGAAATTATGAAGTGAAATAATCCTTATAAGCAACTTGCAGTCTTGATGGAGGTTCTATATCTATATCTGTAGATATAGATGAATAGATACATCTATTAGGGAAGTGTTAAGGGCAGAACTCTGGAGAAGTATACTTGAAAGAAGGTGTTAACTCAGTGGAATTGAAAAGACAATGGTTATCTAGTTTAGCATGGTTATGTAATAGTTCTTTAGTTCAGTACATGTATGTAGTACTTAATATAGTACTACAAGATTGACACCTTTTCTATAAGATTGACACCTACGATGATGTAATTATTATAATAGAGTATATGAGAGCCAACAAGGACTGGAGTAGAGACATTCCATCTTTGATCAGGCTTCTGGTGGTGGTTCTTTATTTCTCTACTGAAACCAAGTCCTGTATGAAGGACCTCCAGAATGCAAACTGAACCCCAGGTGAAGGAGACAGACTGTGAAGGAGATAATAAAGAATTTGGACTTCATCCCTGACTATTCTCATGGTGATTACTCAGCTGAAATGAAGGTTAATCCAAAGTCCTCCAGAAAGCTAACCAGAACATTACAGGGAAAGGAAAAGGGTGATGTGGGGGGAGTTGGAATACAGGTCATTCCTCGCTGACCCCTGGTTTCCAGATCCATAAAATGAGGGGGATATTCTGTGGGTCTATAATATTTCAAAGTTGTTGCTTAGGCAAACCCCCACTGAAGCCATTGCGTATGCTTAGCATATAGGGTACAACTTAGTTATTAATAATAGTTCTATCTCTATGTCTTTTATGAATCAAACTTGAATGTTGATTAGGAAAAGACCTGGAGATCCTTTATCCTGTTTCTGATAGGTTGTAACACCTAAACATTTGTTAAATGGTTCTTCTAGATGCTAGTATTTCAAATTTTAGGACTTTCAAAAATCAGAGTTAAAATTTTGCTTTCTTTTCTAGAATTGCTTCCTTATTATATTATCTGCTGGAAATTCCTTTGGTAGTGTTCATGGGATCTAATTTGTAAGTTAGCAGTAACAAAGGACTTTTTGCATAAAATTCCAACTATGTTTTATCACCAATTATAGTGTCTCTAAGATTTTGTCCCCTAATTCAAGAAATGCATGTTCTATTTTTATTTGACATTGTCAATTGTAAACTTAGGAAGAATCACTAGTAACTCAACATTTTAAAATGACGGTTGATGTTATGTTGCTATTTAGCAACAGTAAGAATGGTCAGAGAGGGAAGGGGAGAATGAATCAGATCAGCAGCATGCATCAGTACCAGGTGTTCACAAAGTTGAAGGGACAGGGTGAATAGATAAGTCCTAGGACTTGGCAGTAGGTTCAAGATGCCTTCCTCTGCAGATCTAACCCAATGTTTCTGTCTTGCCTATATCCATACAACAATCTGTTCTTGAACACAAAATGCCTCCAGAATCAAAAGACTATTCAATTTTATTTGAAGTTGGAGATTTGATCCAATTTCATTACATAAAATTTGCCATGGTGGGTATTTACTTATAAAGATGCATCCCTGCTAAAATGTAAGCATCTAGAAGATAGGTACTATTTAATTTTTGTCATATCTGATTCAATGTAGGTGTACAATAAAATGCTTGTGAATTATTGATCATAATATTAATGGTTAGTCAAAACATAGTGTAACTCCTGTCACCCCCTTTCCCTAAAATTGTGGTAGCTGATGACTGTTGAGGAACTTGGATGTCTCGTGATAGTAGCATTTGGTATGGCTTTTATAATATTTGGTAAGTTATTCTTGAACAGTCTGTGCTCTCAGTGAGTTTGCAAAAATAAGCTATACACTATGATGTGTAAACATCCTCAATAATGGAAGAGGCTGATGCAAATCTCAGCAGTTTTGCTAATAGCTATTATTTACACTCGTAGGCCAGCTGTTTTGGCTTTCTTAATATATAAACATCTTAAAAGTTATCATGTCTAACCAACTTATTTTACAATCAAAGAAGTTGAAACCTAGAAGGAGCAAATGAATTCTACCCTGCCATTGAAATCCCCTCTTTACCACAGTCATCCCTCTAATAGCAGCTCCCTCTATTACCCATTAAAATTTAACATGGCATGCATCCTAGGTGATGAGAGAATCAGCCAGGTGAGCTGTCAAGTGGGGAAAGGTTCTATGGTAAGTATTTTGACTTGATTTGGGCCACCCTCTAGAACCTGATCAGTGTCTCCCAGGCTGCCTGGCCAGTACTCTGCTAATTATTTGAATGAATCCAAATTTCTGTACCATTGACTTTTTGAGGAGTGGAGAAGGGCTAGCGTGGGAGAGTGTATCGATGGTGGTGGTATGACTGTAGATTTCTGATTTTTTGCCTTATTTTACAAGCATTGTGTGAAATAATGGGAATAAAAAGAAGAAGTAATTTTTGTCCTCAAGGAACTTGCTTTATTAGAGGAAAACTCTGTGTGTGTGTGTGTGTGTGTGTGTGTGTGTGTGTGTGTGTATAATGTATGTTTTTGCTATTCAAGAAAATTAGTGGTTAAGGGAAAATGGATGCTATTTGGAAAGAGCTCTGTAATATGTACTATAAGGCTATAAAAGGTAAAGGACAAATATGAGCACAGATATAAGTTAACCAGGTGCAACTGTGATATGCATGTTTTTTAAAAAGAATAATATTAATTCACATTGATGTAATGCTTATTCATTATAGTGCTTTTTCTGAACAATTCTGACAGAAAGGCAATGAAAATATTGTTTGAAGTTCTCATTATATATATGAGAGAACTGAGGACAAGAGCAGTTGAATGAATTGCCCAATGGTCTCTTAGCTAGTAATTGGGAGAGCTGAAATTTGAATCCAAGCCTTCTATTTCTCAAGTCCATCATTCTTTTTAATGTCCCAACCCCCTGAGAGGAACCAAACCTTTTTTGCTCTACTTTGGCTTAAGGTGACTTGATTCTTTAACATAACTCAGGTATCTAATTTCATGTAAATGCTTAACCCTCCTCTTTCAACTCACCTTGCTTGTTCTTACCCCTACATAATGTCAATTGTAATGAGGAACAGTACGTATTTAGAGGAGAGCAGAAAAGTTTCCATCTCCCCCACTTATTGTAGTAAGTCAGAATTTCAGTTTGCCAGCCCCTAGGGAGGTAATAATCTCTCTCTGCTTCTCCTTCAGATTGTTCCAGTCTACTTCTAGAATGCTCTGACAGACAAAACCTTAGGATTTCTGTTTCTTTTTTTTTCTTTCTTTTCTCCATTTTTTTCCTCAAATATTTTTATTACTGTTTATAAAAACATAGCATTTTATTTGTCCCCAGTTGCATGCCAAAACAATTTTTAACTTTTGTTTTTAAAACTTTGAGTTCCAAATTCTCTCCCTCCCCTTCTACTCCTTACTCCCTATTAGTAAGAGAAGCAATTCAATTTATATTATTCATGTGCAATTATTCAAAACATTTCCATATAAAAAAAGACCCCCCCAAAAAAAAACCCTCCTTCAATCTATATTCAGATACCATCAGTTATTTCTGTGAGAATGAATAGCATTTTTTAACCATAAGTTCTTCAGAGTTGTTCTGGAACACTGCTACAGAGAATAGCTGAATCATTCACAATCAATCATCTTATAATTCTTTTATTGTACATTTCACTTTGCATTAGTTCATGTAAGTCCAGATATGTTTGAAAATATCCTACTCATCTTATAGCACAATAGTATTCCACTATAATCATATACCACAATTTGTTTAAGCCATTCCCCAGTTGATGACCATCTCCTCAATTTTCAATTGTTTGCCACCACAAAAAAAGCTGTTGTAAATATTTTTGTATGTGAAGGTCCTTTTTTTTTTTTTTTAAATCTCTTTTTGAATATAGAACTAGTAGTAGTATTGCTAGGTTAAAGAGTATGCCATGGTTTTATAGCCCTTTGGGTATAGTTATACATTGCTCTCAAAATAGTTGAATCAGTTGAATCCAACAAAAGTATATTAATGTCTCATTTCCCCAATAACCCCTCTCATTTTCCTTTTCTTTCCTATTAGTTAATCTAATAAGTAAGAAGTAATTCCTCAAAATTGTTTTTTAATTTGTACTTCTCCAATCAATAGTGAGTTAGCAAATTTTTTTCATATGGCTATAAATAGCTTTGATTACTTCATCTGAAAACCTCATATTTTTTGATCATTTATCAATTGGGGGAATGGCTCTTTATAAATTTGACTCAGTTTTCTGTGTGTGAAAAATGAGGCCTTTATCAGAGAAATTTGCTTCAAGAATTTTTTTCCACAGTTACTATGGCTAATGGTATTTACCTGCATCTTATTCTCTTCTTCTTGTTTATTCTGTTCTCCTTTTATTCTGTTCCTTTTCAAAAGTGTTTTGCTTCTGACTACCCTCTCACCCAATCTGCTTTCCCTTCTATCATCCCTCCTTTTATTCCCTTCCCCTCCTACTTTCCTGTAGGGTAAGGTAGATTTCTGTACTTGAGTGGGTGTGTGTTATTTCTTCTTTGATTCAATTCTGGTGAAAGTAAAGTTTACACATACCTCATTTATTCACCTCCCTTTTATCTCAAAGCACCCCCCCCCCACTTTTCCCTCCACTGTAAAATCTTTGTCTTGCTCTTTTATGGCAGATAATTTATCCCATTCTATCTTTTTCCCTTTCTCCCAGTGCATTGTTCTCTCACCCCTTAATTTAAGGTTTCCTTTAATTTAATAAGGTAATTTAAGGTAAATTAAGATAGTGTTTCATACTCAATTCACACCTATGCTCTCTGTCTTTTTATCCTCTGTATTTTCCTTCCAACTCCCCTAATAATGAGAAAGTTCTTACGATTTACAAGTATCATCTTTCTGTATAGAAATGTAGACAGTTAAACTCTTCCTTATGATGTAGGCTGGATGTATCAGTGCCCTGTTTCCCCACATCCCCTCCAACATTCTGTATTATCTTTCCCTGTCATTCTAGCCTGTCTAACAGTTATGTAATGGTATCTCAGAGTTGTCTTAATTTGCATTTCTCTGATTAATAATGACTTGGAGCATCTTTTCATATGGCTAGAAATAGAATTGTCTGTTCATATCCTTTGACCATTTATCAATTGGAGAATGGCTTGATTTCTTATATATTTGTGTCAATTCTCTATATATTTTGGAAATGAGGCCTTTATCAGAACCTCTGACTGTAAAAATGTTTTCCCACTTTATTGCTTCCCTTCTAATCTTATCTGTATTAGTTTTGTTTGTACAAAACCTTTTCAATTTGATATAATCAAAGTTTTCTGTTTTGTGATCAATAATGATGTCTATTTCTTTGGTCATAAATTCCTTCCTCTTCCACAGGTTTGAGTGGTAAACTATCCTATGTTCCTCTAATTTATTTATAATCTCATTCTTTATGCCTAGATCGTGAACCCTTTTTGACCTTATCTTGGTTTATGCTGTTAAGTGTGGGTCAATGCCTAGTTTCTGCCATTCTTAGTCTTATTTTTAAAAGTCAAATTTTCTGTTTGACTTTGGTCTTTTCATCAAGAATGCTTGAAAGTCCTCAGTTTTATTGAATTTCCATTTTTCTCCTTGAAAGATTTTACTCAGTTTTGCTGCATAGGTTATTCTTGATTGAAATGCTAGCTCCTTTGCTCTTCTGAATATCATATTCTAAGTCCTCTGATACTATAATGAAGAAGTTGCTAAATTTTGCATTTCACAATTCTTAAACAGTTTCATTCTGACTGCTTGTAATATTTTTTCCTTGACCTGGAGTTCTGGAACCTGGCTATATTCCTCGGAATGTATTTTGAGATCTTTTTCAGGAGGTGATCAGTAGATTCTTGAAGTTTCTATTTTACTCTCTGATTCCAGAAGATAGGACAATTTTCCTTGATAATTTCTTGAAAGATAATAATATCAAGGTTCTTTTTGGCCATGGTTTCATGCAGTCCAATACTTTTTAAATAATCTCTCCTGGATCTGTTTTCCAAGTTAGTTGTTTTTCCAATGAGATGTTTCACTTAGTGTCTATTTTTTTTTCATCTTTTGATTTTTCTTTATTGTTTCTTGATTTCTCATTAAAAGTAATTAGCTTCCATTTGCCTAATTCTAATTTTTAAGGAATTTTTTCTTCAGTGAATTCTTATGTCTTTTTTTCCATTTAGCCATTTTTTTTTTTTTTTTTGGTATTTCCTTTATCAATCTGTTTACTTATTTTTTTTGTTTTTGTTTTTTTGTTTTTAATTTTCTTGCACTGGTCTCATTTCTCTTCCCAATTTTTCCTCTATCTTTATTTGATTTTCAAGATCCCTTCTTCCCTTCTGAGCTTTTCCATAGCTTGAGGGACCAGTGCCTGAATCAATTCACATTTTTCTTTTTTTAAATTTTTAAAAAAAATTTTTAAGTATAAAGTATAAAAGTATAAATGTATGAGTAAATTTTTTTATAACATTATCCCTTGTATTCATTTTTCCAAATTTTCCCCTCCCTTCCCTAGATGACAGGCAATCCCATACATTTTACATGTGTTACAGTGTAACCTAGATACAATATATGTGTGTAAATCCAATTTTCTTGTTGCACATTAAGTATTAGATTCCAAAGGTATAAGTAAGCTGGGTAGATAGACAGTAGTGCTAACAATTTACATTCACTTCCCAGTGTTCCTTCTCTGGGTGTAGTTTTTTTCTGTCCATCATTGATCAACTGGAAGTGATTTGGATCTTCTTTATGTGGAAGATTTCCACTTCCATCAGAATACATCTTCATACAGTATTGTTGTTGAAGTGTACAGTGATCTTCTGGTTCTGTTCATTTCACTCAGCATCAGTTCATGTAAGTCTCTCCAAGCCTCTCTGTATTCCTCCTGCTGGTCATTTCTTACAGAGCAATAATATTCCATAACCTTCATATGCCATAATTTACCCAACATTCTCCAATTGATGGACATCCATTCATCTTCCAGTTTCTAGCCACTATGAAAAGGGCTGCCACAAACATTTTGGCACATACAGATCCCTTTCCCCTTTTTAGTATTTCTTTGGGATATAAGCCCAATAGCAGCACTGCTGGATCAAAGGGTATGCACAGTTTGATAACTTTTTGGGCATAGTTCCAAATTGCTCTCCAATTCACATTTTTTTTGAAGGCTTTGGATAAAGGAGCTTTCACTTTATCTTCTGAGTGTGTGTTGTGATCTTCCTTGTCATGTAGGGACTATATATAGCCACATATTTTTTTTTTTTGTTTGTTTCTCCTGTTGTTTGTTCCTTTTCCCAATCTATTTTTTGACTTAGTTTTTTGTTAAAAATAGGGCTCTGCTTCAGAGTGAGGGTTCATTGTCACAAGCCTTAGGGATTTTGTGCAGGTATTTTCATATATACTTAAAGTTACTTGTAAATTTTCAGTTCTTCTAAGATGTTATAATCTAAGGAGAGGTGTGTCTACTACTGTGCTCTGGTCTGTGAATGAGCATAAACACTCTATTCTGACCTGGAATTGTTGACAAGGGTTTCTGTTCCACTGTTCCTCTGTGACTCAAATTCTGCTCTATTCCTTCTCACCTCAAGACTGTGTTTGGAACTGTGTAAGTGCAAAACAATAAAAGTCCTGCCTCGGTGTTGGCAAAGAGATCCCTGTTCTGACCTGCTTCTGGTTTGCCAGAACTGGGTTTGCACTTGTGCAGGACTGTGCTCCACTCTTAAGCCAGGTGCAGTAGAGCTGTCTTTTTGACTTTTTGAGTTGTCTATTGCTAGAAAATTATTTTACACTGCTATTTTGTGGGTTTGGCTATTCCAAGGATTATTTTATGACATTATTTAAAGGTGTTTGGAGTTTGGATGAGAACTTGGGGTAGTTGCAACCTTCTTCCTGCCATTTTGGCTCTACTCCTATTGTTGTTTTTCATTGTAATTTCCAGGACTCAAGTCTCTGTGTTCCTTCCTCCTTATTCCCCATCATTGAATTCTCTTTTGTAACAAAGAAGCATGGCAAAACCATCATGTTGAATAAAGTATAATTCATATCCTTGAAATTTGGTCCTATGGCATCTTTTTCTGAATTGTTTTTAAGTGCCCAAATCAGCCATCTTTTCAGCTTTCTTTTAAATGTTATCTTCTTCCATGTATAATATAGAATATAAACTCCTTGAGGGCAAGCATCATATTTCTCAGCATTTGTATTTGTATTGTCAGCGTTTAGCATAGTGCTTGGCACATAAGAAGTGTTTAATAAATGATTTGGTTTGTTGACCAGTACTCTACTGTTGATTAGTACTCTGAAAAGAAGCTTGTGCCTCATTATCAGTGCTCTAAGGTCAATTCAATATAGTATTCTGACTTCCCATGTCTTTTATTTTCCTTTATATTATTGTGATAAGAGAAGTTTCTCGATTCTCCTTATATTATTCTGCAAGAGTTCATCAAGTAAGTTTCTTTAAATGTCCTATTATTATTATTATTATTATTGTTATATATATATTTTTTGACATAGACCTGTATTGGTTTAGGGAACTACTGGTGAGAAAACTCCTTCTCCCAATGCAAATTAGCCATTACTATGCAACTTATCCACTTTTTTAAGTAATTTTTTTTTTATTTTTTGCTATCTCAGTAGACTTTGCTGACTTCAGTAGAACCATTGAATGTCAAAGTTTGAAGGTACCTTGAATTAATAAAATCATAGCATTGAAATTTTTTAGATATCTTGAGGGTCATATATTCCAGTCCCCTCAATAAGGAAACTGGAGGACCTAAAGGATAATTTGCCTAAAGTCAGTGAAAAAAACCAGAACTAGAAGCCAATCTTCTGTTTCTAAGTATATGAAGTAGAATATTAGTGTCTTTTGACAAAGACACATTTGTGTGTCAGTGTGTGTGGCATAGCAGCTGATGATCTGGATTTACAGCAAAGGCAACTCTAAGAAATGAAATGCTTTATTAGGTTTTATGACTCCACTAACTTTTAAAGAGCTATTTTACTTAATTGTGACTTCAACCCTTGTCTAATGTATTTAAACAAATGAAGTAAATATGAATCACATACCCATATAAAAATTGAAACAATTCAGGAGAAGGCTTTTGGTCTGTATATAGAATGACCCCTATCCTCACATATCCTAAATATTTACACCTCAGTGTGCTAAAATGAGAACACGTGAGGAAAAAAAAAAAAAGTCTACTTAGAAAGTAGGAAAATAGTACTTGTTAGTGTGAAATGTTTTGGATAGAAGCCAAAATGAGGCCCTGTCTCTGATTTGGATTTGGGTATAAGTACTTATATTTGCTGTGTTCAATTATTTCTGCTTTGATCTTCAAAAGGTTTTATCTGCCTTATGAAGGAGACTATTTTTTAGTTTTGAGATGCTCATAATGCCTTTTCCTAAAAGAGTACTCTGAGGGCAAAACAATGATCCTCATATAAGAGCTTACCTAAAAAATCCAGTATCTTGATATTGATGGATATAGATTTTTTCCTAGGATTTTCACTGTTGGCTTCCTTTCAAGTACCTTCTCTATTCTATTCAAGGGCTTTCTCACACGGACCTTCTCATCTCATATCCTCTAGACTTCTTACATGGAACTCCAGATTTCTTACACAGATTTCTTGCATGAAACAGTGTCTTAAATACTATAGTCTCTTCACAGGGATTTTCCTGGTCCAGTTTATTTATCTCCCCTTGACTTTTTGATCTACTTTGTAACAAACTCACTGGATGCCTATCAGTTGAAGAATGGCTGAATAAGTTATGATATATGAGCATTATGAAATATCATTGTTATATAAGAAATAATTCAGAAAGACTTGGAGAGACTTACATGAACTGATGCTTAGTGAAGTAAGTAGAACCAGGAGAATAGCAAGATTATATGATGCTTAATTCTGATGAATGTGGCTGTTTTCAATAGCAAGATGATTCAGGCTAGTTCCAATGGTTTTGTGATGAAGAAAGCCATCTTCTCTCAGAGAAAGGATTGTGGGGACTGAATGTGGATCAAAACATAGTATTTTTACTATTTTTGTTGTTTGCTTGCATTTTGTTTTCTTTCTCTCTTTTTTTCCCCTTTTTGATCTGATTTTTCTTGTGCAGCATAATTGAAATATGAATAGAAGAATTGCACATGTGTAACATATATTAGATTACTTGCCATCTATGGGAGGAAGTGGGGGGAAGATAGGGAAAAAATTTTGGAGCACAAAGTGTTGCAAGGGTGAGTGTTGAAAACTATTTTTGCATATGTTTTGAAAATAAAAAAGCTTTAATAGCAAAAAAAAGAAGAAAAGAAAAATAACAACCTCTACTGGAAGACCTTTACTATTAGGGAACTCATATCTCTCCAATTAACTCCATTTTGTTAGGATTTTTTTCCTTATGTGAAGCTGAAATCAATATCTAAGTTTTTCATTTACTTTTCTAGTGTTTTATTCCTTGGGACCAACCACAATTAGTATAATCAATCTTTCTTCTAATACTAAAAATATTGTGTAACAGCTATCATGCCTTTCCTCAAACTTTTCTTCTCCAATCTAAATGTAGATCATTCTCCAGAACCAAGTAAAGTTTTCTGTTATACAGATTGAGTTCAGCCATTAGAGCATATTCTATAATAATTATTATTATTATTTTTTTTTGTGGCTAATGTGCTCAATTAGATTTTCCACTAGGAACTTCAAATTTTGATTTATATCTGGGTCTACAGAAAAGGCAAATGAACCTTAATTCCCCAATCCTTATAATTTATATTACATTGGTTTGAAGTCCCCTAGATGAAGGAATTTAGGATTGATAGTCAATTATTTTGTCATGTACCCTCACAATAGACAACTCACAATACTGGTAGAGATTAAGGGCCAGGATTGTTCTACTACATTCTTTGACTTTGGATTCTGCTTACCTTAGAAACTCCCCCTCATTGTTTGAAAAACTAGAGCTTGTGCAGGAATTCATCACTATTCCAATGCAACCCCAGTTTGCTATCAGTTGGAGGACTATGTGGTCCCACTTTTCTTAGGTTCATGTCTTTTCTTCTTTCTATTCCTCTTCCTTTTTTCTTTTCCCCCCACAGCCAGACCCAGTACCAGAGTACCAAACCCAGTATTCTAGCAAAATACTTCAGTGTTAAATCTTAGTCTTTTACCATGGGAAGTAGCCTATCCAGTTGCTTCCTTTCATTCCCCCACTTATCTTTAGTATATTGTGTAAATTTAAAATGTGATTTCTTTCAGTAGGTCACTTGAGATTCTTTGTGTTTTTTTCTTTATTCTCTGATTTCTCAAAATATAATGTGTAGACTTTTTCTATGATTAACATCTACTGATAGTCTAAATTTTGTTATCCCTCCTTGATATTTTCTAGGTTAGTAGTAGTAAGTTGTTGTGGTTCATAGGAAATATCATACATTTTTGTGGGTTTTTTTTCCTTCAGTCTTTCACTTTGGTTCTAGTATTTCTTGTGGTCTCATGGATTCAGCTTTCTAGTCTAATCAAATTTTCATAGAGTCTATTAATTGAGTAAAGTTTTGCTCCTATTACAAGGTGTTTATTCTCCTTTCCATTCTTTACTTAAAAAGTCTAATTTCTGTTTTTATTCTTTTTTTTCCCCCCAAAACTCTTATAAGAAAGGGATATTTACTTTAAAAGTATGGAAAGAATAGAAATTATTTTATTTTCTTTCCTCTAGAGATTTAATTTCATTTTGTGATCATTTTTAAAAATGCTTCATTTCTTTAATGAAGGAAATCTGATAGCATATCTTTGATTTTCCTTTAAGATTTTTCTTGTAGATTTTGTGTAGATCTCTTCTAAGTTTATATTATCAGTGCTGTTGGTATTTTCTTGTGTTTTTATTCTCATTTCTAGCCCTACTACATTGATTATGACTTTGTATCAGAGCCAGTTGTGGTGGGCTTTTAGAAGGAATGATAAAGCTTTCTTTGGTTCTGATCTGTATTGCTGAAGGCTGGGATTGAGAATCAGTATATTCATTAAGGCAATTTGTTCAGGGTAGTATGTGCTGTGTTTAAGCTCAAGATAGACTTTGATTATTATCCTCTAGGCTTGAGCCCAATATCCCTTTGAGCTGGATTTAGCTCAGAATAACATAGCTTCAGGATCCAAGTATTTTTTTGCTAGACTTTGATATAGGATCCCCATGCTCTTAGTACACAGCTTCAGACTTGAGGCTTCCATAGCCTTCTGTACTGGAGGACTTCCATAAATTATGACTTTTTTGTCTGGATCATTTTCTTAATGGGTTAAAGATTTCTGCCTTTCTTTTTGCTTATTTGAGCTGGCAAAATTCATTTATTGTTTCTTCTTGAATTTTTGGTCATTTCTCAGTTACTCTTTAATTTTACCTTCTAGAGAAGTTATAGAATAAGATACATCTCTAGTTAGGGATTTAAGAGTTGGATAGTAATCTAACAGAGAAAGCTAAAAAGGAAGAGTCAGAAATATGGCAGAACTGAATAGATTATTTATTTATCACTTTATATATGTCAGACACTGTGCTAAGGGCTGGGGATACTAATTCAAAAGCAAGACAATTCTTGTCCTCAAGGAAATTCTATTGTAATAGAGAAAATCCATACTAATGAATGGTGACTAAAGAGATGTTCTTTAATCTGAGAAGTCACATAGTGGGGACTGAAGTGGGGACTGAAGTAGGTAGGATAAATTCTGAATGGTTATCAGATTAGCAATTAAGAAATCAGTCATCTTGAGTGAGCAGAATCAAGATGTGGAGTAACATCAGAGATTTTCCTGAATTGTCCCTAAACCCATCCAAATACTTTTAAATAATGACTCTAAACAAATTCTAGAGTTTCAGAATCCATTTTTTTAAAAAGTTGGAATGGAGAAATTTTCTAGCCCAAAACAACTGAAAAGGTCAGTAGGAAAGGTTTGTCACACCTAGGTGAGAGTTGAATATAGTTTAGCACTGGCAGTCTTGGCAAACAAGGAAGAGGCCTTGGGAACCCTGAATCAGCAATAAGCACCAACTACTCCTGAATCTCTCAGCCCACAGATGGTAAAAGGGTTGAACAGCTAGTCAGAAGGAGTTTACAGGGGCCTCTTTGCCAGCGCTGTGGCAAGATTCTGTTGCTTTGTCTTTACTCAAAACCAGATGGCAGTTCCAAGGTGAGGAAGAACTTTATTAAATCAGAACTGCAGGCCATGGTGGAGCCAGGACCTTTGTTATAATTTAAGTAACATACCTAGTAAACATACCTCTCCTTAGATCATGACACCTTGGAAGAACTTAAAATTTGCAGGTCCCTAGAATTACATCTGAAAACACACACACAAAAGCTCTGAAGCATGAGATAGTGCAATCTCCATGCTGAAAGCAGACCCCTATTTTAAACAAAGAATTAAGAGTCAAGTAATGATTGAGAAAATAAGCAAACAATGGTGGGGGGGGAGGCGGAGAAGATTACTAGGGTGACTAGGAAAATTGGAACACACACAGAAGAAAAAAGCAAAGTCAAAATTCCTATGTCCAAATTCCAAGAAAAATAAAATTTTTATCTCAGGAGAGTCCAAATCAAGTAAAAGAGGAAAATCAGAAAGAGAAATGAAAGTGATACAAGGAAGTACAATAAGAGGAATGTCTTAAAAAACAAAATTTGGCTAAATGGAAAAGGAGGTACAAAAGCTCACTGAAGAAAATAATTTCTTAAAAATTAGAATTGAGCAAATGAAAGCTAATGGCTTTATGAGAAATAAAGAAACAAAATAAAACCAAAATCATGAAAAAAAAATAGAAGACAGTATGAAATATCTCACTGTAAAAAACAATTTTTTAAAAATGTAGCTATGCTTTAGGAAGATGGTAAGCATTGAGTAAGAGATAAAGCCAAAAAATGAGGAACAAAGTGGGTACAAGGTAATTCGATAAATATAAGGCATGGAAAAAACTATCACAAAGGACATTATATTAAATAAATATCTGCAAGCAGTTGACAAAATTAAAAAGAAGAGCCTGCATAATCTGTCTATCACTGGCAAAATATTGCTCAGACCTCATTTATTGCAGACCGTGATAGACCTGACCACTCTGATCAGCATAGGGAAAAAGAGAATCTCTTCTATGAGGAAGACCAGAAACTCTTCTGTGAGTCTTGTTCATTAGTCCCAGAGCACAAGAATCAACAAGTTCTTTCCTTGGACAGGGTTGCTGACAAGTATAAGGACACGCTCCAGAAGAAGTTATCTTACATGGAAAAGAAAGAATTAAACATTCCATTGGACAAAGTGAGAAGAGAGGAATATTGTAAGGAGGATGCATACATTCTTTAAAAATCAGTTAGACCTGAATACTACAAAATGTACCAGTTCTTACAGAATCAAGAAAATCAACATTTACAATTATTGGACCTTAAGGAATCCAGAAACTACTTGTCAACACTTGAAGAGAATAAAGCCAAATTTTTTGAGCAAATCCAAAATCTGCAAAGAAAGATATTAGAAATAGAGGAGAATTTGGACAAGATACCAACAGAAATGCTTCAGCATATGAAAAGCTTATTTGAAAGAAATGAGGAGCTGCTACTTCAAAAACTGGAGTTTGCTTCACTTAATTGGAACATCTGCTGTATCACTGCCTTAAGAGAAGTGCTCACGAGCAGATAAAACTCTGGATACTGAATTAGTCAATCCTCATTTCATCCTGTTGGAAGATTTGAAGCATGTCAATTATGGAAGTATTTAACAGGAACTGTGATAATGAAGAAGGATTTGATGACGTTTTTTGCATATTGGAGGCCCAAACCTTTACCTAAAGCAAATGCTACTACGAAGTTGATTCGGTAGATAATATAGAATGGGAAGTGGGTGTCTATCAATTCATTTAGCAGAAAGGAGAGTTTTTCCATTTTACCTGAGGATATAATTTCCTTAGAAGGCTTCAAATCTGGAAACAATTTCTTCTGGAAAATACATGAAGACTCTCTTCTGAACCAACCTATAGACAAAGTAGGCATTTTTTTAAATATAGTTTTTATTTACCAGATATATGCATGGGTAATTTTACATCATTGACAATTGCCAAACTTTTTGTTCTAATTTTTCCCGTTTCCCCCCCCCCAGATGGCAAGTAGACCAATTCATGTTAAATATGTTAAAGTATAAATTAAATACATTATATGTATACATGTACAAACAGTTGTTTTGCTGTACAAAAAGAATCAGACTTTGAAATAGTGAAGGAAATAAAAAAAATGCAGGCAGACAAAAATAGAGGGATTGGGAATTCTATGTAGTGGTTCACAGTCATCTCCCAGAGTTCTTTTGCTGGGTGTAGCTGGTTCAGTTCATTACTGCTCTATTGGAATTGATTTGGTTCAACTCAGCATTAGTTTAGGCATTTTTCTTGATTATAAAAAGGGACATAGAGGTTTTTACAATGTTACAGAAAAATCCCTTATCTATAATTTTCCATACATAGTCTTTTCAAAGATCTCTTCATCCTTCTCTCTTTTCAATCATAATAAAGAAACTCCTACATCACTCATTATCTGTCCTAGAAATAATTAGTAGAAGGTTGCCAATGATGCTAATTGCTATGATTTTCTGTTCATTTGAACTCATGTTGAAATGGTCAATAAAGTTGTGTCATTATCAGACCAATGAGAATTGTATTTATAATTGGTTAAAAAAAGAAAAGAAATCAGTGATCATTATAAGTATGGGTAGAGTATTTTCAACTGAGCTAGTAAGGTCAGAAGGCAGATTGCAAATGGCTTCTAAGTGAAAGTAAAGGAAATAGAATCAAGTAAAGTAGACTGCTTTTTCAAGGAACGTAGTTATGAAAAGGAGAGTTAAAACACAAATAGTCTTAGGAGTGATAGAGTCAAATGAGGATCAGTTTTGTTTGTTTTTTTGTTTTTAATTTTAGAATGAGAGACCTGAGACCACTTGTTGGTGCCAGGAAGAATTCTACTGGAACTCTACATTTTTCCTTTGGTTTGCACAGGAAATTCAATTCTAATTTTATTTATACTTTCAATATCACAGTAAGGATACATGTTCACAGATCAGCAAGATAGGAATTTTTTTTTACATATATGATTTTTAAGTCTATTATGTTAACATCTTTTTTGCATTCAAAATATAATTGGAGGTACAGAATATTTTCTTTTGCAGTTTCAATTTTTTAATTCAATTTCTAAAACAATTTGGGTAAGGCAGTTTATATTTAAAACTATGGTTTAATGGGTGGAAGGACCCACTGGGAACTTAAGGTAAGTATTCCATATAGAAATTGTCAAATACCAGAAATGGTGTCATTTGTAACATCTCCAAAAGAGAGGACAAATATGTTGCACATCAGAAAAATCCTATCATTGGAAGGTTTTCATGCTTCTAGAGCAAAGAAACATCTCTTTTTTCATAGAAAAATAATAGCTTACATAATAGCTCACATTAATTTAAATTAAATAAATTCAGCAAACATTTATGTACAGAATATAAAGCTTTTTCCTCAGAATTTGTAAGGAAGATTTTGTAAATCTTAGAGAATTATGTAAATGTGAACTATTATGTGCTAATCCTCATATGTGCCAATATGTTGGGTCAGGTTCTTCCAAGCAATCATCAATCTCATTAAGGGAGCCCTTTAATAATGTAGAACTTAGTCTAATTACACGAGAAGTATTTCAAAATACATACATATATATATATATATGCATATATATATATATATATATACACACATATATTATTATTTTTTAAAAGAAATCCTTTTTCAATCTGTATCTTATGTGGAACAGCCTCCATGATATAACTAGTGTACATTTTTCTGTTTTCTAACTCTTCTGGTATGAATAACCAAGGGATAGTTTAAAAATCCATGATCAGTCAAAAAAAAGTAGGAAAAATAAAATAAATGAAAATCATCTGTTTGTGCAATGATATAAAGTTGACTGACAAGTCCCATCAATATACATACCTGGAACAGGCACATCAGATGAACAAGTTAAAGCTAGCATTTAATAGGAGCAAGAGTAGATGCTGGACAGTATTTGGTTTATTTGGAAAATTGTGAAGTGATTTTACATACATTCTAATCTTCTGCCTGATACAAAAATGCTTCTTTTTAATACATATATTTTCTTGTTGATGATATATGGTTCTAAGTCTCAAAAATCAGTCACTTCAAGGAAATCCTTAGATCTCTTTCACTTCAACTAAAGGCTGTATACACACTTAGTGAATTCATACAAAGAGACACTAAATTTTGACTCATTGTCAAGTGAAAACCTAGACTAAAATACCAATTTAACTGACGCAAATTGTATATAAGTGTAATCTTGTACTCAGTAGTCCATGTTCTGGGAGTGCATACAATTTTGAGGGTTGCCCTCCAAAATTACTTATCTCTCTGGCTCCCGAATCTAGGAAATCTAAGAATATAGCTTGTGTCTAGGTTTCAATAGATTCAGGTAAAAAAAGTCTTTCTAGGTCCCATACAAATACACAAGATAACAGTGGGCACATTGAGTACAAGATAACTTTTATTTCATTCCAGATATGTGCATAAAATGAAAAAAATAAATGAGTCTACAAACACATTCAGAGAACATATAAGGAACTTTAAATGGTCCATGAACGATATTGAGTGATTAGTATTTTCCATATGAGTCCTAAAGTCCTCCAGATTCAGAACTTCCCCACGTTTTGAATTGCCCTTGAGGGAACTAAATTTTTCATAGTTTAGTGAATCCTTTTTATAGAGTCCATGCAGTCCTTCTATACTGAAAAACATTTCAAGTGCAGAAAAATCCAAACCAGTCAGGAAATCCAGCACCTGCTATGTGCCAGGACAAGGGAGACAGGAGCCCAGACCAGGATCTAGGAAAGAACTGTCTAATCCTAAAATGGGGTGGAGAAATCGGGAAACACTGGATCTGTCCTACATAGAAAGTGACAAAACAAAAATAGTTGCAGATCTCAATATAATCCTCTCCAACAAACTAACCAAACTCTAAATAAGAAAGAAATTGGAGATTTGAATAGAATTTTAGAAAATTCAGATAGATCTCTGGAAATTACTGAATAGGAACAGAGTAGAATGCATATATTTTTCAATTGTGCATGGCACCTTAACTATAGAAGAAAAACTTCCCAAACAGTTACAGAAAAATTAGACTTCCTTTACTAATCGTTAGTGTTCCCTCTTTTTTAAAAACAGCTTCATAGATCTACTACCACTTTGAGAAGTAAATTTTTTACCCAACTTGGTAAACCAATTAGAATATGTAGAACATCAGGAAAGAAAATTATATTCTAATAGAGAAAGGAAAGCAAAAATAACCATGTTAAAATAGTGACTTAGAACTAGCAGTGTTTTTAAAAGAAAATTTTAGCTGGGTAGCAGTGTTTACAGAAGTATCTCATGGAGAAAACATTGCTGATCATAACACAAAAAAGTCATATCTAACAAAGTTCCTTTGAAGAAAGGATTTAAATTCCCTGGAGACTAAATAACTTAGTTCTAATGAATCCATGGGTCAAATTTCATCAAAGAAAATGATAATATGTCAAAACTTTGGGTTTTAGCCAAGATAATCCTGAGGAGAAAATTTATATTTCTTAACACTTTCATCAACCTCTCTGAATCTGTTTCTTTCTCTTCTAGAGAAATCAAAATATCAGTTCTTATGTAATAAGATTATTATGAGAACCAATTAAGGTATATGTAAATCTTTTTGCAAACTTTAAAGCACTATAAAAATGTCAACTGTTGTAATACTTATTAGTTATAGTCTTTGAAATCTCATCTAGATAAAGTATTTTTGATAACATTAATTTATTACTATGAGGCACTGTGCTAATTGCAGAATATACGAATATAAGCAACCTAGATTAAGCTCACTCCCAAGGACTACTTTCTAAAGGAGGAAGATAATACATAAAAAAGGGAGGTAGAGAGAAGGGGCAGAGAGAAAATTAGAATATGACATTCTGTAAGCAATGCAATCTCTGAAGATTCAGAGTTTATCAGAAGAATGGGCCAATCACAGCAAGGAGTAACAAATGGACTACTTGAGTACTTCATTAATAACCATGAAATGCAAAAGACCTAGTGAAAAAATTTTAGGATGTTTCATATATCCTCTCTAGAAGACTTATGGGCATGCACAAGAGACTATAGAATGAGAAAACAGATAAATTCCATTCTGTGTCAACCAACAATCCTGTAGTTAAAAGTCCACAAATCTGTAAGCATCAAAGTGGCAACTTGTGGCAGTGAGGATGCATGATGAGGTAACAAAATAACTCTGGGTAGATGAAGGGAAGGTGGGGCGGAGGGGAGAAGATGGATGAGAAAAAAAAAATTCTCTATCCCAACCCAGAAAATAATGACCTTGCTATATTTATGATGGCTTGTCCACATCATTCTTCCATCTTCTCGTTCCCACCCCCATATTTCATGAGATGAAGAATTAGATTCATTTTTCCATTGAAGTCACCTATATCTGGGGCCAGTTACAGGGTTAAGAAGAGACACAACTCAGCTATTTTAGAGATTAGTTTACAAAGTCATAAAAAGCACAATTAAATCAACATTATATTATTGTTACTAAAAATATCACAGGATCATTGGTTAACTCAGGGTGCTAGATATCCCATAGACTAATTTTGTTACTGGCAGTATGCCATGAAATCTCCAGACAGAATCTGCATTAAACTGGGAGCTGCTAAATATAGACATTTTGGTTTGCTCAGAACAATCTGAAAGTCAAAATAACCCTTTAGCTGGGATGCAAATGAGGCATCATCCTCCAGGGACATCACCTTCTGTAAGCCCTCTTTACCATGTCTATTCTCAGTTTTCCCAGCCTTCAGTTCTGGAACCCTTGGAAAAGCCCCAGTATTTGAATATTTCAGGAGATTGTTTAATGTAGTGTTTCAGATGGAAAACTACTTCTACTTAGCTTTGCAGAGAAGTGTCAAATATTTACACAGGCCCCTGCTTTCATTCTTTGGCTGCTTTTCTATGTATTCTGTAGCATCTGGTACAGTGCTTTTTTCCTGCCTCATTGCAGAAAATGAACCTGAGAAAGGAAAGTATGCTTATAAAATTGAGGTGGACAACTTTGATTGATGAGGTTCATGATTTTTCTATGAACTAGTCATCTACGAAGTAGTCATATGGTTCTCTTTGGATTACAACCTTTTGCAAATATGCTGGATAAGTTATGAAGTTTACATAGGAAAGATTCCTTGAAGTCATTCATTATGCTCTACTCCTAGATAATACTGATCTATATTTAACTTAATGATAATCTTGCACATTCCTTCTTAGGAACTTCTTAGGTACTGAGAATATCCTACTTGACTTACTCAGAGATCTATTCTGATGTTACCCTATTCACTTAATCACTAATTAATTATTGTGTCTAGTCTATATTTTCCACCTTAGTGGAGATAGAACACTATTAATCATTTCTTGAGGGGAGGGAAGAGGGAAAGAAGGAAGGAAGTTAAATAAGCAAGGATCCAGTGTCTACAGTGTTCTAAACAATTCACAAATGTTATTTCATTAGAACTTCATAATATCCCTGGGAGATAGGTGCCATTATTATCCTCATTTACACTTGGGTAATTGAGGCATTCAGGGCTTAAGTGATTGGCCCAGGATTGGAGGACTAGTAAGTATCTGAAACTGAATTTAAATTTAGGCTTTTTTCACTCCAGGTCCAGGGCTCTAGCCACTGTATCACCTATCTATCTCTGAGCAATATAATGTCATAGCAAGAACACTGGATTTAGAATTGGATTATAGAAATTTAAATGTGGACTGTTACTTCCTGGGCTATGAGATAACTTACTTAATTTCAACAGCCTTCATCTTCATCTGGATGAAGCTTTTATAGCAGAGACTATAAGTCATGAAGAATATTACAATGGGGGGGAGGAGAATTTGTAACTTCTGACTCCTTGCCTTTCTCCTGGAAAATTAGAAAACATCATTGAAGGATATCACCAGTTCTGTTTACAAGACTCAGAGAAGGAAGCATTTTATTTACAAACTAAAATGTGTGTATGTGTATATTAGGGATCATGGTAAATTAAGAAACAAAAACAAACCAAAAAAACAAAACTACTGGTGGGCAATTTTACTTCATCAAATCTTTTACTGTCACTTTCATAGTTAAGTTTCCTATTTTTTGCTTTCTCTAATATGTTTCCTACTCCTCCCACAATTGTTTTTTCATTGGCATTTCATGTCTGGTCTCTGGCCATCTGCAAAGAATCATTTTTTGATCTGCTTGCAGCTCTTCTGAGCACCCAGCAGATGGAGATAGCTGTTTTCTCAACTTGAAATACCCAGCTCCTAGTGCAGAACACCTCATGCTGCTTCTGAGCAACAGGGGATTTGAGCTTGATTATAAGGACAACAAAAAAGGGTGGCTTATTTTTTTAAACACAATATTCAGGGGAGGGGAGGAAGTTCAAAGAAAAAATTTGGACTCCTGTTTGGAGTAAAGACAATAATAGGTGCCTCAGAAAAGAGAAAGCTGCTCAGTCTTTATTTTGCTTCTGCTATTTTTTTTTTTTTGCTAATATCATATGATCTTTATTTTTGCTTAATACATTATCTTACATGTATAGATTTTTCTAATATTGAACCAATGTTACATTCCTGATATAAATCCAACCTATCTGCTATTTTTTCTAATTTTAAAAAGCATTTTTATTTAAAATTTTGAATTCCAAATTCTGTTTCCCCATTTAGCTATTTCTTAATTTATGCACATCCTTTTGATTTCCAATTATTAGCCACTACAAAAAGAACTTATATATATATATATATATATATATATATATATATTTTTTTTTTTTTTTGTATAACCAGGAAAAAAGGATTTTCCTTTTGGATTGTCTTCAGAATGAAGACTTAGTATGTCACTAAGTCTTTATTATTTATTTATTATTATTATTTATGCTAGATCAAAGGGTAGTACCAAATTGTTCTCTAGAACAGTTGGATCAGTTCACAACTCTGCAAAAAATGCATTAGTATCTCCTGGAAAATTAGAAAACATCATTGAAGGATATCACCAGTTCTGTTTACAAGACTCAGAGAAGGAAGCATTTTATTTACCCTTCATTATTTGCCTTTTTTTTTTTTTTTTTTTTTTTTTTTTTTTGTCATATGCTACTATCTTTTTAAAGAAGGATAATTTTAAATTTGAAGAGACAACCAAAATTGTGAAGAGGAAATTGAAACCAAGATAAGTAGTAAGATTGAAAAATAGTCAATTTTTTAAACCCCTAATTAATTTAAGTCAGTAGACTTAGACAAATTACATCCTTAGATACTGAAGAACTAGTAGATGTGATTCTGAAATGCGCTTGATGATCTTTGAAAATCTATGGAGAAGTGACCAGAAAAAAAAAAAAAAGACATTCACTGATTTTCAAAGAAAGGGAGTCTGAAAATTATAAATCAGTGAGCTTGATTTTGACTTCCAAATAAATTGTAGAATGTAGATGGTTAATTTACACCTAGAAAAAGAGAAATAATCAGAAAGTCATCAAGGTCTCACCAGCAACAGGCCATACCAGATCAATATAAATTTCTTTCTTTGACAAGTTTACCAGAATGATTCATCAGGGGATTGCCAAATATCTACTTTACCTGGCATTTAGCAACACATAAAAAATTCCCTCACATATCCTTATGAACAAGATAAAAAGATGTGAGTTAAATTGTGGTATAATTTTTTTTTCTTTAATAGTATTTTATTTTTCAAATACATATGAAGATAGTTTTCAACATTTGCTTTTGTAAGACTGTGTTCCAAATTTTTCTCCCACCCTTCCTTATCTCCTTCCTCCCAAAGACAGACAGCAAGCAATCTGATATAGGTCAAATATGTGCAGTTCTTTTAAATTTATTTCCATATTTTTCATGTTGTGCAAAAAAAAAAAAAAAATTAGACCTAAAAGGGGAAAAAAACATGAGAGAGAGAGAAAAAAGCAATGCTTAGATCCATATTCAGTCTCCATATCTCTGTCTGGATGCAGATGGCATTTTCTATCTCATCTATTGGAATTGCATTGTTGAGAAGAGCCAAGTCTATCACAGTTGATCCTTACCTTGTTACTATGTACAGTGTTTTCCAGATTCTGCTCACTTCACTCAGCATTAGTTCATATAAGTCTTTCCAAGCTTTTCTGAAACTAATCTGCTCATCATTTCTTATAGAATAATATTCTATTAGATTCATAACTAATTCATAACTAATTCAGCTATTCCTCAATTGATGAACATCTCAATTTTCAATTTCTTGCCATTACAAAAAGAATTGCTATACACATTTTTGTATATGTGGATCCTTTTATAATTTCCTTAGGATATAGAAACCCAAATTTCAACTTTAGGAAGCTATATAGTGACTTGAGAATCAGAGAACTTAGGAAGGTTATGCTTATTATCAAAAATATTGTTAAAGTAAGTAACCAAAGTGAAGTAAAAAGTTTATCCTCCCAAAAAGCTGGGACAATTTTGTTATGTGTTCTGGGCTTATATGGTGTTTTTTCCCCATTGGACCAGTCCATTGTATTTCAAATGATGCTATTGTCAAATGATTGACATTTGACTTTAAAACCAAACCAACTTTTTTTCTCTAATTTATCTCTCCCTCCTCCCTTCTCCTCCCCTCCTTCCTTTTCTTCTCCCTCTCTTTATCTGTCTCTCTCAATATACACATACACACACACACACACACATATACATATTGGTATTACAAGTTGGGGTAGGCAGCTAGGTCGTGCAGTGAATAGAGTGCTGGGCCTGGAGTCAGGAAGACCTGAGTTCAAATGCAGCCTCAGACACTAAGTTATGTGATCCTGGGCATGTCACTTAATTCTGTTTGCCTCAGTTTCCTCATTTATAAAGTGATCTGGAGAAAGAAGGCTAACCATTCCAGTATCTTTGCTAAGAAAACCCCTAGTGGAATCATGAAAAATCAGACAACATTAAAAAGCTGAACAAAAAAGTTATCTTTATTGGTTTAAATACTACTGTTGTGCAATTCCTGTATTTATCTGTATGGTGAATTTCTTAAACGTTTGAATCTTTAATTATTTGCTGTGTATTAACATACGAAAAAGTCATTTGTACTTTTTGCATGAATTGAAGTTATGCATTTTGTGTGTATTGTTATGTATGACATATTAATCCAATAGATTACTTGCTGAAGTACTATGCATTTGACAGTTGTATTAATATTGTCAAGTTAATGTGGGCACACATGGAGCAAATCTAGAAACAATGAAAACTAACGAATTAAGGAGAACTTTTGCATTTCCCATTGAAAAGCATAGTGGTCTCCTAATAACAAAATATAAGAATGAGGATATTTTAAGGTTATTGGGCAGAAAAGTGAATGTTTGGAATGTATATAACTTAGGCTCCTGTTTTTAAGACAGGTGAGGAAACTCGGGAAGTTTTTCTAACACTGCCTTGGAATTTTGACCATGGAAATATACCTGAGAAAATGACAAAAGTTTTTCCTGGGGATTTCAGACTTGTCCACTCTCTGAGGGTAAGGAATTGCACTAAAATATAGAAGACATTGCTACAGAGAGACTGAATATTCACAATTATACTTAAGAACTTCATCTATGAGTAAGGTGGAGAGTGTATACTCCTCCTGAGATGTGCAAATACCTCAGACCCAATATTAGTTTTTTTGTGTTTTTTTTTTTTTTCCTCTGCATATGCACCAGGCCCAAAAGGAACAATCCTGGGGGACTTGGATTAGAAAAGCAAGAACATACCATTGACAGTTGGAAGGCTCCTGAGGCAGAAAGTTAGATTTTCAGTCTAAGTCAGCAAATTAAATTCTTTTATGTTATTCCAACTAATTTATACACTATTGTATACCTTCATCTAAATTACTCATAAAATAAAAACTATTATTCAATTTATTCAGTCTTCTATTTATTATAAGACTTATTTTTTAAAATTTCCCCCAATTATATGTAAAAATAATTGTCAACATTCTTTTTTTTTTTACTTTTGAGTTCCAAATTCTCTCTTCTTCTTTTTCCTCTTATTAAGAAGGCAAGCAATTTCATTTAAGTTATACATGTGCAGTCAGTCATGTAAAGCATTTCCATGTCAGTCATGTTATGAAAAAAAATCAAACAAAACTACCCTAAAAAAAAAAACCAAACACCTTTTTAAAAAAATTATGCTTTTTTTTTTTTTTTTTTTTTTTATTCTACATTCAGACTTTACCAGTTCCTTCTCTGAGAATAGGTAGCATTTTTTTCTTAAAATCATAAGTCCTTAGAATAGCTGTCATTCACAGTTAATCATTGTACAATATGCTCTTACGGTGAACAGTATTTTTCTGGTTTTGCTCATTTCACTTTGCATTAGTTCACATAAATTTTTCAAGATTTTTCAGAGATCATCTTGATCATCCCTTCTTATAGCACAATACTGTTTCATCACAATAATACATTACAATTTGTTCCACCATTCCACAATTGATGTGCAAACCCTCCCTCCCCCCCAGTTTCCAAATCTTTGCCACCATAAAAAAGAACTTCTATAAACAAACATTTACATATAGGTCCTTTTTCTTTCTTTCTTTCTTTTTTAATCTATTGGCAGATCTATATTTCTGGGTCAAAAGGTATTTATAATTTTATAGCCCTTTGGGCATAATTCCAAATTGCTTTGCAAAATAGTTGTATCAATATATAATTCTACCAACAGTGTATTAGTGTCTCAATTTTCCCACTTTTCCCTTTAACATTTTTCATTTTCCTTTTCTATCATATTAGCCAGTCTGATAAGTATATGTAAGCATTTTTTTCATACAACTTTAGATAATTGATTACCGTCTGAAAACAGTTCATATCCTTTGTTCATTTATCAATTGAGAAGTGGCTCTTATTTTTATACATTTGACTCAGTTCTCTATATATTTTTTAAAAATGCGTCTTTTATCAAAGAAACTGCTGTGAAAAAATTTTCAGTTATGATTACTGACTTTATTTTCCTCCATCCTATTTACTTCCTGTTTATTCTATCTTTTCTTTCTAAATGTTTTATATCTGACTACTGCCTCCCTCAATCCTCCCTATCAGCTGCTCTGTTTTTTACAATCACGTTTTCTTCCTACTGTTCCTACTGTCCTTTAGAATAAGATAGATTTCTATGCCCAATTGAATGCATGTGATATTCCCTTTTTGAGTCAATTCCAATGAAAATTAGGGGTCAAGCATTGCCTATCTCTTCCAACTCCTCCTACCATCTCCTCCCCACTATAAAAACTCTGTTGTGCCTCTTTTATATGAAATAATTTACCCCATTCTACCTCTTCCTTTCCTCTTCTCCCAATCTATCCATTTTTCTTACCCCTTTTATTTTTTTTTTACATAATTATCTCACTATATACTTATTACACCTGTGTCCTCTATGTATACTTTTTCTAAATATCCTAATAATGAGAAAGTTATTAAGAGTTATAGGTATCATCTTTCATTATAGGAATGTAAAACAGTTTAACATTATTGAATTCCTTATGATTTTGCTTTAAAGTTTACATTTTTATTCTTGAGTGTTGTATTTGAAAGTAAGATTTTCTATTCAGCTCTGGCCTTTTCATCAAGAATGCTTGGAAGTCCTCTATTTCATTGAATGTACATTCCCCCTCTGAAGGATTACTCAGTTTTGCTGGGCACATGATTCTTGGTTGTAATCCTAGGTCTTTTGTACTCCAGAATATCATAAGCTATGTTCTCATGACTGTTGCTCAATGATATTTGAATTATTTCATTTTGGCTGCTTGCAATATTCTCTCCTTGACCTGGAACTCTAAAGTTTGGCTGTGCTGTTCCTGGGTATTTTCATTTCAGGATCTCTTTTAGGAGGAAATTGGTGGATTCTTTCAATTTCTATTTTACCCTGTAGTTCTAGAATATTAGGCCAGTTTCCCTTGACAGTTTTTTGAAAGATGATCTCTAGGCTCCTTTTGTGATCATGGCTTTTATTCCTTAATAATTCTTAAATTGAATATCCTTGATCTATTTTCCAGGTGAGTTGTTTTTTCAGTGACATATTCTGTAATTTTTTATTTCTTCTCATTCTTTTTGTATGGGACAGGTACTAGACCCTCCTTCCCAAATTAACTAATAAGAGACATCTTCAGGTACAAAAAGAAAGCATTTATTTAATACCTGCAGAGAGAGGCCCAGACACACCTGGGAAGCATCCCAACTCCTGCCATATGCTTCTGGAACCCAATCAGCAGAAAGTAGAAAGCTAATTAAATGGCAAAAACCCACACCTTTTCATTGTGATGGGGGTGAACCCTGAAACTATGTCCCTTTTAATCTATAAAAGAAGGGGATCTTAAGTTCTCCCATGGGAAAAGCATTCCCAGACAAGCCCTTCCCAAATTAAGTGGTTTCATTCAATCGAAGAACTTGGTCAAATCACCCTCCATTGAAATTGAGATCTTTTGGGGGTGGCCTAGATTCCCTTCAGGAAGTTCCCAGACTCTGGAAAAGCCTTCAAAATCCCAGTTAAGGGATTTTATTCTACTGGAGATCTCTGCCTGAGAGTCCTCTATTAATTAGCCCAGATAACTCCCAGCCCCAAGCCTCAGACTGCTAATAAAAGACAACTCTGAACTCCTAATCTTTGCAGAACTCTGAAACAGGAAGTTGCTTTGCCAAGGAAGCTCTTTTCTTGGCAAGGCTACCTGCCAGGATTTTTGCCCACTGTGAAGATATTCTCTTCTCAGTGTTAACCTTTGCCATTTCCCTAATAGGACCTTGCAATTAAGAAGTCTCTCTTTCTAGCAAAGTTGACTTCTTAGCACCAATAAAATTCCCTTTTCTGCCACTCAGATTTTCGGGTTTTTTAATTCTTTTGCATTGGACCTGCTCCAACCAGAGGGATTCCCCACCCTAATTCTCACACTTCTTTACTACAACTAGCTTCATCATTTGCACCTCATCAATTAGATAGGTCACCAATGTTGTCTGCTTCCTGTGGGTCACATCACTTCCTGCAACTTCACTATCCCTGGGTTCAAAACTGGGAATAGGGATCATGTGACTTTCTGAAACCTGAGGCCCAAGATCTCATCTTCCTGCTCTGGGAATAGGGATTATGTAATTTAGGCCTAGTCTCAATACTGAGAAATACTTCATCCCATCTGTCCCATTCATTTTCATTTTTTTTTCTTGTTTTATGATGATTCATTTTAAAAGAATTATTGTTTTCAATGAATTTTTGTATCTCTTTTTTCATTTGTCCACTTCTACTTTTTGGAGAGTTCTTCAATGGATTTTTGTACCTCTTTTTACATTTTTGTCAATTCTGTTTTGAATGCCTAGCAAGCTGGAGCAGCTAGGTGGGGCAATGAATAAAGTGCTAGGCCTATAAGAAATGTAATCAGTTTAACATTGAATTAACATGAATTCTTGAGTTAAAAATCTGTCCTTAGGCTCTTACTAGCTGTGTAACCCTGGGCAAGTCACTTAACCTGTTTTCCTCAGTTTTCTCATCTGTTAAGTGAGCTAGAGAAAATGGCAATGCACTCTACTATCTTTGCCAAGAAAACCTCAAAGCAGGTGACGAGTAGTCATTTATGACTAAAGTGACAACATTTAACAAAAGCACATAGATGTTTAACATATTTATTGATTATTGATTAATCAATTGAATTGGACTGCACAGCTGGGAGAAAAGAACATTTTAGAGAGAGGGAAGAGTGAAGACCCAGCAGAAGGAAAATAAAGGATAAATCTGATGAGGTGCAAATGATGAGGTACAAGAATAGGGAGAAATGGGATCCCCTTGGCCAGTGGCAGGTTTTGAGAAAGAATTTGCAAATCCTAATGAATACAGGCACGAGATTTGTGGCAAATGGTGGTTTTAATTACACTAAGAAGCCATCTTGCTAGGAAGACAGACTTCTTAGTGGGCAAGACACACACACACACACACACACACACACACACACACACACACATACACACACACTTCATTAATTATCTCCACAGAGAACAAATGGAAACAAGTTGCTGTCTCTTGGGTGTGGATGACGAGAGTATAGGTCAGGGGGCTATTTCTGGGGTTGACAAAACAAGGAGCTCACTGTAGTGAGTCATTCCTTTTCTCCACTTTAACTTTTTGTGGTTGAGCTAGTGCTTTCAGATGGATTTACTTCTAAGTTTGATAAAATTTTCATAGGAAAGAAGCTTCCTAGAGACACTTTTAATCTTAAGGGAAAGCCCATAGACCTCCTTTTCTTTAGTTTCTCAAATGTGATTCCTAGTGTGGAAAAGGCCACATTGTTCTGGTCAGGCATCAAGGAGGAAAAACACCACAACTGTAAGATTCTCATTAATAAATAGTCCCACTTAGTTACCTGGTTTCAATTACTAATTAGCAATTACTAATTAGTAAGCAAAGGCAGTTGTAAGATTCTGAGATTGGATTTGATCTGATGAATGACTGGTAGCTCTAGAAAAATAGATTATTTATGGTGCCAGATTTTAAGCTTAAATTTTTTATATAGACTTCTTTTCCTACAAATACTTCCTACAAAATCTTTGACGTATCTTTGGTTTCCTAGGACTTTAGCCTCCTGGCTCATTATAGAATCAAGCAAATACTAGAGCTGGAAAAGACCTTTGAGACCTTTTAGTTTAATCCTTTTCAAAATTAAGGCTCAGATCCCCCCCCTTCAAAAAAAGTGATTGCCTTAGGTCATGAATCAATCAGCTAACTGGAATTTATTAAATACTTGTCCCTATTAGGTGCTAAGCTGAGTACTGAGGATACAGACACATGATTGGAGACTGTAGTGTACTAGAGCCAGCTGGTAATTCCTGAGATGAAGATTGCCCAAGAAAGGAAATCACTTCCTTTCTAAGGAGCCAGTAACTTCTTATGGAGAGTTCAAAGTGTTAGCAAAAAGTGTTATCTCAATGTGTAAATTACTCTCTTTGTAACTTCTACCCATTTGCTCCCAGAAATATAATTAAACAAGTCTAAGTCCCCTTCAGCACCTTAACTTCTCACATCTTAAAGAGCTATTATATTTCTCTCCCAATAACTAAGACATCCTAACTCCTGGTACAATACTCTTTCCACAGGGCAACTCTATGGGAATTGCTTGTAATATGAATGGCTTCTGATGACTTAAATAGCCATGAGAAACTAATAATTCCATAATGGAGAGATGGAATGTTAGATCTGGATTTCAATTTTTTGGAGTGACAATTGTGGTAGATGTTGCTTCATTCTCTTTCTTTGGGAAAGAATTGAACAGCTTTACAATGGACTTTCATGTTGAGTACTGCTCAAGTGCTATGGTAAGTATTGTATTTTGGGCAGTTAAGTAGCACAATGGATAGAGCCCCTAAGAGGGGCACCCCACGACTGTCAGGGGCTCCAAGAGAGGGAAAAAGTGGGTCTTAGAGTAACTCTACTTGTCCCCTTCTCTCTGGAACAGGAGCTGCTAGTAGGAGACAGATTTCTGAGCAAATTATGCAGTTAGACCAAGACAGGCCACCCCAAACTACTAGAGTCCCGATATCGAAATGCTGAAAGAATAATTAAGGAACTGGGATAACAGGAGTGGAGAAACAGATCAGAGAGGCTGCCAGTCCTTGGACAGGTGTCTGATTTCTGGTTGTTACTGAGGAATCATCCCAAAGACTGAATAAGGGATTTCAAAGTTAAAACATAACCCAGCAAATCATAGTTCGGTAAATTTTAATCAAAGAGTAAAATAGTTTCCAATTCAGTCCGAACTTAATGAAATAGGAAGTAGGGCAGAAATGTCTAAGAAAAATACATTAGTTTTTTTTCCCCCCAATTTCCTGATCAGCTGTAATCAGTTTCCTTTCTCCTCCTTTTTACAGAAATTATCAGATCATACATAATAGACAGTAAATTTCCTAAAATCCCTCAAACATACAGCAATAGTTAAAGTTTCTCTCATATAGCAATAGTTAAACAGTTTTTTTTAACAAATCTCCCAGTTTTAAAGAGTCTTAAAAATAGATAAAGGCAGGTCTACCTTGGAATCTTTTGCCAAGCCTCTGCAGAAGTGGGTGTGGAGGAATTCCATGTGACTCTTCCCCACTCCATTTCCAAGAGGCAGGAGGGAGGGGAAGGCAGCTAGCCTTCATCCCAGGCTAACTAGGTGCTTAGCAGAGAACAGTGGGTCAGTTGAAAGACAAAAGATTCTGCCTCACCAAACCTTTAGTGGGTTGAGTATGGAGGCTTTGGAGCTTTTCAGACCATAATTGGAGATTTGGGACTCCTGAAAAGAAAGTTGGGGGTTGGGTGAAGAGAGAGATTGGAATTCTATTCAGAGTTCAGGTGTTGAGATTAAGCTATTTTCCTCAAGCTCAGAGTTTGTCTCTGCATTAAGAGACAGCTTAAAGGAGAATCTATTCATATTCTATAGTCCCCTGGGCCCCTTGGACTGAAATGCCAGAGAAGCTGAGGCAAAATAGAGATCAGTTTAGGGAAACTGAGGCAATAAACGAGAACTGTGGCAGAACAGAACAGAGAAAGATTCTAGAGAGGCGCCAAATTGAAAGTAGTTAAGGAGTTTTCAAATATGTTCTATCTTCCCAACTCATTCACTGCTGCAGTTCAGGGAATAAGATGGAGACAGAAGTCATATTTACTCTCTTAATTAAATTAATTTAATTTGCCTTGATTTGGAATTTTATTCCTCAGCCATCATTCCAAAGGCCTTTCTTTTTTTTTTTTTTTTTAAATTTTTTTATTATATATATATTTTTTATAATATTATCCCTTGTATTCATTTTTCCAAATTCCAAAAGCCTTTCTTGAAGCTCCAGCCTGGCAAAGGCTGAGCTTAGAAAAGAAATTTTAATTGTTGGCAGGGGGCACAGAATGCCAATCGAGAAAAGTAGGAGAGTATGCTAGGAGCAAAGGACTCACTTGTAAAGTTAGGTAGGAAAGTGAGACGAAGAAAAGCATTATCTCTCCATGAGCAGGTAAGTGTGCCCTGAGGCTAAGGAAAAAAGTGAGCATTTTAAAATACTCTTTCTTTGTAAACAGCCTGGAGAGCAGGAAAAAACATAATTTTAAGGCTGCTACAGTGAAAAGCTGTGACAGGAGGCATTGCTCTAATGCAGGATGACCAAATCAGGGAGTCCTGTTTTAAAATGTATGGAGCAAGCTTTATAATATATGAGACAAGCTTGCTTTCTGAGAGAGCTGAAAGCCTTGGCTCCTATTTTAAAAGTTTTGAATCCCCAATTCCCCATTGTACAGTTAAGACAGGTTGCCACCACATGGAAGAGGTTTGAGAGAGAGGATGGGGGAAGAAAGAGATGTTATCTTACCCAGTGCTTCCTGGGAGCTCACAGTGGAACTTTGGGGTAGCTCGTACTTTTGTTCAGGGAGCAGCAGCCGGCTAGAGGCATCTCTCCAAGCTCACCCCAAATCCAGTGACCTTTCTCTTTGTGGCTACAGCCTGACCACTACAGTGGAGTGGGAGAGGGGCTCAAACACAGATTTCCCCCTGTTATGTGATTTTAGAGAAAAGTTCAGATCCACTCCTATAAATGACGCTCTCAGACTCAAGCAAAGTGAAAGTAATATTTAATTACACAATGCACGGAATAAAATGCCTACAATAACAACAAATACAGCAAATAATACATAAAAGACAAAGAATAATTAGAGTTATGATTAAGATAGCAGAAAAGAGAAGAGAATACATTACCAATTCTGAAGAGCACCAACACTAGATTCCAACTGGCTGGGGAGTCCCAATTCAACAGCCTCTAGGTTATAAATGGGAAAACAAAAGGTCCCAGACAGATCGTCATCTTCATGGGTGAGACTCCGAATAGAGAATGTATTACCCATGTTTTATAGGGATCGAGACAAAGAAGGCTTTGAGCCAAGTAAAGACATCATATAAGATAGTAACACCAACAAGGGCTCCAGATGGTTATAGTCAAGTGTTGTTTTGACAAGGGGGCCAGTCCTTATAAACAGCAACTATTCCAAGGAATGGCGAGTTCCTGGAATCACATATTTGGAGCTACAACACAAGTGGTATGTTCCCATTTTATAGGTTAAAAATGGTGTGTTGTTATGGATTAAGGAATGGTCAGGTTCTCATAGGAGAAGGAGCTAAAACAAATGTTATTATGGGTTAAAGAATGGTCAGGTTCTCATAGGAGAAGTCACGTCCTACCTCGATTAGGTTCACATGGTTTATGTGGGAATTAGGTTCATATGGAGAAAGTCAGTCAGATGGAGATTGGGTTCACATGGTTTGCATGGAGATTCAGTTCACATGGGGAAAGTCACGTCCTTACAATGATTTGAAATGAACTTATTAATAATATAGAAATTTCTTATTCACCACCCCAGAACAAATCAAAGAGACTGCTGGCCTGAGACCCCCCAAGAGGGATAGGGTACTCAGAACGGCCACATGGTGGGGGGAAGGGTGAAGAAGCGGAACTTTCTCCGGAGTGTCTTGTAGTTTGGAGTTCTGGTGAGAGAAAAGTGATTAGAAATGCCTTGCAAAAGAAGGTCTTTTGTCTTCTGGAAGGAGTTTCTTCAAAGCAAGCATCTGCTAAGAAAGGGTTTTTTTAAGAGGCAGAGGTATGTCTAGATTGTGAACAGATAAAAGCTTTTAGTTTTCCAAATTCTTGCAGCTTCTCTCATATCTCTAGAGACAGAGAGTGAGAAAAAAGGAGGCCTTTTGTCAAACCGCAGCAATTTCTAAGGAATTGTGCCCGAGCGAGGTAGAGCTCTAACAACGACCCAAGCTTCAAGTGGCTTGGATGTCTGGTAGGAAGACAGATATTCTTCCCGGAAGCTGCACGAACAGCTGAGAACCCAGATTGGTTCTGAGAGCCCTAAAAAAGTTAAGGTTAGTTTTGGGGGTTCCAGTTTTGGGGGTTCCCCGTGCGGGCCACCACATGATGAGAATTAGGTAAGGGATAACCCCTTTTGGTTTGGCGCAAGGATACATAGTTAAATGCAGTCTAGTAGTGGCGCAGAGTCCCCTGTAAAGGAATTTACAGGCCCAAAAACCTAGATTGATAAAAAAGGTTTATTGTAAGGATTTGGAAGTAAGGGTAAAGGTAGAAAGATGCCAGGGCCAGAGCTGGCACCAGGTGGACAGGAACCCTTGGAATGGCTGATGTAAGAATGCCATGTTTGGACTCCTGCAAAGAGTGGGCTCCAGGGTTCCCCTTTTTATAATTTTGAAGGTGGGTGGAGTCCCAGGCTCCTGGCTGGTTTCAGCCATGGTTAGCATTGAATAGAATTCAATGGGTTTTTAGATAAGAAGAAGCTGTTTGTGGGGGGTTGGGGAAACATGAGCAGATAGTGGGAGTCTGGGAAAGCCCAAGTTAGCTCAGATCCGGTGGGGGCTGGGAAAGCCCATATATCATTGGAATTCAAAAGGGTACCAGGATTTGTGCATCAAAGATGCTAGCTTCTTGAGCCATGGTGGGGGGTGTGTGTGTGTGTGTGTTGGGAATTAGAAAGGAATCTTAAAGGGACCTCAACCCTCACCATGGTCAGGGGCAAACACATAGCAGCACAGGAAGCTAAATCTGTAAGCGTGTTTCTTATGGCCTGAAGTGAATGCCCCTTCTGGTGTCCTTTATAAAACATAATAGAAATCTCTCTAAATCCATGGACAGCTTGCAATAATTGTAGAATTTCCCCTGCTTATTTAATGGGGCAATTATTTATTTATTTTTGCTGTCAAAAGTCCCCTTTCTTTCCATATAATCCCATGAGCAGGCAAATCATTAAAGGAATATTTGAAGTCAGTATATATGTTCACTCTCATTCCTTTCTCCAATTCTAAAGCTCTGGTTCTGAACCTGGTGAAGAGTTAGAACCTGCAGTGGTTGAGACTTCCTTAATTAGAAGGGTTGTGGCAGCCTCTGCTCTAAGGCAAGAGGGTCACCTCAAAGATATCAACTTTATTTGAGAAGTAGCAAAAGGCTATTTATATTCATATTCATACATTCATATTCAAATGGTGACAGGCCTGCAAAGTCCCTCAGGAGCTGTCTCTCCCCAGACCAGAGTAGTTTTCTCCCTCCTGGGTTAGCTAGCAACCCCATCTCATCCAATCTCTAATATTCTGAACAAGATGTGCTGTAGAGCTAAGGCCAGGGGAGAGGTCAGTTAAGCTTTCAGGGTCTTAAAAAGCCTTGACCTTATCAGGTCCCATTTGAGGATAATTGTGTCATAGTTTTGAATAGAATCAAGAGGGGCTTGGTAATAAGTTTGGTATCAAATTCTACAAAATCCAGCCATGGAAAGTACAGAGCTGTTTCTTTGAGGAAGGTTCAGGGAGTGATAAGATTGCTTTCTTGCTGCTGTGAGCAAAAGGGAGATGGGAGTTAATTTGTGGCCAAATTCTTTTTTTTTTTTTTTTTTTTTTTTTAATTTTTATTATGGCTTCTTATTTACAAGATATATGCATGGGTAATTTTACAGCATTAACAATTGCCAAACCTTTTGTTCCAATTTTCCCCCTCTTTCCCTCCATCCCCTCCCTCAGATGGCAGGTTGACCAATACATGTTAAATATGTTAAAGTATAAATTAAATACAATATATGTATACATGTCTAAACATTTATTTTGCTGTACAAAAAGAATCAGACTTTGAAACAGTGTACAATTAGCCTGTGAAGGAAATAAAAAATACAGGCAGACAAAAATAGATGGGATTAGGAATTCTATATAGTGGTTCATAGTCATCTCCCAGAGTTCTTTCTCTAGGTGTAGCTGATTCAATTAATTACTGCTCTATTGGAACTGATTTGGTTCATCTCATTGTTGAAGAGGGCCACGTCCATCAGAATTGACCATCATATTGTATTATTGTTGAAGTATACAATGAGTCAGTTCATTTAAGTCTCTCCAGGCCTTTCTGAAATCATCCTGTTGGTCATTTCTTACAGAACAATAATATTCCATAATATTCATATACCACAATTTATTCAGTCATTCTCCAGTTGATGGGCATCCATTCATTTTCCAGTTTCTAGCCACTACAAACAGGGCTGCCACAAACATTCTTGCACATATAGGTCTCTTTCCCTTCTTTAAAATCTCTTTTGGATATAAGCCCAATAATAACACTGCTTGATCAAAGGGTATGCATATTTTGGTAACTTTTTATGCACAGTTCTATTGCTTTCCAGAGTGGCTGGATATATTCACAATTTCACCAACAATGTATCAGTGTCCCTGTTTTCCCACATCCCCTCCAACATTCTGCATTATCTTTCCCTGTCATTCTAGCCAATCTGACAGGTGTGTAGTGGTATCTCAGAGTTGTCTTAATTTATATTTCTCTGATTAATAATGACTTGGAGCATCTTTACATATGGCTAGAAATAGTTTCAATTTCTTTATCTGAGAATTGTCTGTTCATATACTTTGACCATTTATCAATTGGAGAATGGCTTGGTTTCTTATAAATTAGGGTCAATTCTCTATATATTTTGGAGATGAGACATGGCCCAAATTCTTAACAGATTGATAGGCAAAGTGGGCCTATCACTCCAAAAAGCCAGAAAGTTAAGTGTTTTTATTCCAGCTGCCAGGGTTGGGCTGCAGATCAAGATATTAACTATATACTTGTATTGTGCTCATAGCTTCTATTGATTACCTGCTCTGATTATATACATGTGTTATAAGAGGAAAAAGCAGGGATATGATGATAATAGTGTTAAAATAAGTCCTTCAGAGAATAAGTCCTTAGAGAACACATACATGACATACATGAGAGGAAGAAAGCATAGCTCTGTTTGATAACAAACAGGTAGGAAACAAGAACTGGGAAACTGAGTCAAAAGGATCTGACCTTGAGCAGAAACTAAGATTGTAAGACGTCCACCTATGACAGTTCAGGAAGGCATCCCTCTGAGTAACTTATGGCAATTCTCTTGAATGGTGGGTTACTGGCTTAATGATTAGGCAATCAAATTCAAAACTCAAAAGAATATCAGTTACAATCTCAAGAAATTTTATCTCTAAGTGCAAATTCTACTAATCACAGCTTAGAGCTAGATAACATTTTTTAAAGTTTATCAGGATTTATACATATAGAGATTTTGTTTAACATTAGTAAACATGATGAGGGCATGGTACCAAAGGAGAGGCTAAAATGACTGGTGCCAGGATGTCCTTTGATGGTATTTTCAGGTGCCAGGACTCAGGGAATAGTGACCATGGGGGCTGCCCCTCACTTCATCCCCATTCCCCCAAGCTAGGTTGGGGAAGTGTTTGGACAAAGTAGTATGGGGTCCCCATGGCTATTGCTGCTTCCCTTATTTTTACAGGCAAGGCAGAATTTGTTTCCCTACAGTTCTTTAACATTCTCTTTAAAATCTGATCCGAGATGAGAAGTTAGCAAAGAGATTTGGGCTATATTGATCTTGTTAGCAAATCCCACATTTGAGAGGCAGGATTCTGGGGAGTAGAGCATGCTGAGTAATTAGGGTTATGAAAAGGGTCCCTTAATATCTTCTGGGGTTGCTTTCCCAAGGGATTAGGCACTCCAGATAAGGTAAGGAAAGATTAGCAAAAAGTTGCTATTTACCTAGTTTGTTTGTTTTTTTCTCTTTTTCTTTTCTTTCAGAAAGGTGTAAACTCCTGGATTTATCCCCAATGTTTCAGAAATTCTTCAAGCAATCTTAAAATGACTAATTGCCAGATTTCTTAATCATTGCTCTCAAAACTTTGAGAATCTGCTAAGATGTTATGTTAGCAATTCTATAATTTTAACTAGCTAACTTTATTTCTGTAGCTCCCAGCTTGGCCAGAAAAAAGTTGGGCCTTTTCCCTTTATTAAGGTGGGAGTCAAGGATGTTAAAAATCTTTCCTAGCATTCTAACTACAACATAGAAGTTTTTTCTTGCTGATTATGTTTTAAATCTTTCCAGGTAACAAAATCTAATTCACAGAACAGACATGACAGATAAAAATGATGAAAGAGGATTGTCCCATCTTTGACAGGAGCCATAAAATTTCTTTGCCAAAAGCCATCCTATAGCATCTCATCTCCTCTGGTATCCCAGAGTAAGTGGAAAGGTCACAAAGTTCCTTAGGAACTTTGTTGAAAATTGCAAGAATTTCCAAGTCTGGGCATCCCCAGTCAAGGGAAACTTGCTGAGCATGGAGCTTAAGATGACCCAGACAAGCCTTCTCCCAGTTGCTTGGAGTAGGATTGAGGGAGGAAAAAAATGGGAAGCTTACCTTTTCAAGGAGGGGATAAAGCCAGGGGAGACCAGACTTTCCCTGTATGGACCACCAAATATTAAGGTTCAGAAAGGAGACCCCAAAAAGTTGAAGTCACAGATTGATGTCTCAAAAGAAATTGTAGGCTTGAATCCATTTCCAAGTCAAGAGACAAAGTTTATTGTAATTGTAACACCAATTGAAGCAGGCTAAGTTCCAAAGAATTTAGCTAAGAACTACAGGCAAGAAGATAAATTTATAGGAAAAAGTTAGAGAGATCAGATGCTTCATGTCACTGATATTCTAATTTTATGACTTAAAGGTAGAATTGAGAAGTGATCTTAGAGGTGGAGTGAAGAGTGGTTTGGTATGCTCCTCACTATAACCAGCATTATTTGTGGAAATGGGCACTGCCAAAGCCCTGTGGTCTCAGGGGTACTGCTACATTTCCCCCTAGAAGCTGTATTCCATCAGTACCAAGTTGACACTCTTCAGGTTGGATACAGCAGAAATAACATTCTGAGGTGTCTCCTCATCCATATCAACAAGGAGGACAGAGTCTCTCTAATACAGGTGCTGGACCAGGTCTAACAAATATTTATCTTGGGTCTGACACTGGGCAGTTCCAAGAAATCTACTACATGAAGATCATTGTGCATCAGCTTGACTGTAAGGGCCACCTTGAGAGCAAAGATTCAAACCTTCATAGATAAGATATAATAGTAGCTAGTTGGACTCTGTGGATAATACTACCTTCTTGCCAGATTTGGGAATGGATACTCCCAAGCTGGCCTGGCCTGGCCTGGCCTGAAACTCTGCTACCAGGGCTTCCTCCTACTGCCTCTCATATCTGTCCATATCCTGATTTTGACATAACTAATTCTTTTGAAGTTCTTCTGCCATATGGCAATTTCATGTAGAATATCCAGCTGGGGTGCCACAGGTCAGCCAGGCCCAAGCGTATTTCATCACATTCCCAAAGGGATTCTACCCAGGCTTACTTGGCATCTGGTGCATTGGAACCGGGAACTCTCAGGGCAGAGCAAGGGGATGCTGGTGGGAACTGGAGATCCTGTAGTCAATGCACGCTCCAGGCCTTCGAGGGATTAGACCCTAACCAGGAACCCAGGGCCCCAAACTGGATCAGAAGCATAACAGCAGCCTGCTCCAACACCCAGAGTTCTCTTTCATATTCTAAGAGCATCTATATGCCACTTTTTCAGATATCTACAATGCTTTATATATAGTATCTCATAAGAACCCTGAGAATTAGGTATGGATGGAGAAGCTAAAAGCTATAGCGATTATTTGATTTGTTCAGAGTTCAAACAAAGTGTGTCTATGACAAGATTCAGATTGTCTTTTCTAAGTCTGAGACTAGCACTCTGTTATCAAAAGACCCCATGGAATTCAGCAGCGTTGGGGGGTAAGCCTGGGATGAACCGTCACTGCCCACTGCTTCCTCAGTTGCAAGCTGGTCTAGGAGTAATGTTACAACCAAGGGAGAGAATAATTAGGCGATTCTCATGAGCAGGTGCATTAATAAATGAGACATACAGCAAATGCAGAAGCAGAAGCAAGCTTTATACCATTAGTTCATTCCTTACTCTGACCTTCAGATTGGTCAGATTTACAATCTGAGTGAGTTAAAATTAGTTAAATTTAGTCAGAGTTACAGCTGGTCAGATTTACAATCCTCTTTCTTTGCTCATTCTATATATCAAAAGACTTGTGCCTTGTCATTGATGCTAGCCAGTTTAGGCTGGTTTATGCCTGGCCCCCTTTGTCAGGTTTTTAGCTAGTTTCTTGACTCACAAGATGGTTGGTTAGAGATACCTTAGGAAGACATTTCACCCCTCCTTTCATCCTATTTTGACAATATTTGTGAAAACCTAACTTCTCATACTCCTCACAATGCTATCCACTGATCTGCTTATAACTGAAAATTTACATATGCTTCAGAAGAAGAATATCAATACATCATTAGTTCTTCAAAAAGCCCCATTTTGCTCATATACAGACTGGATAAAGTCATACAAACTATCCACAGTAATTAAAAGACTTGGTTTGACTCAGGAAAGTCTAAAATCCTCAATTAACAAAATTAGCATTTTTTTGAATTAAAATTAAATAGATTTTATTTTGTTAACTTAATTTAAAAAAATTAGTATTCAATAAACAACATGTAGCCAAATATGAGGCTGTCTAAATCTTTTTTTTTTTCTTTTGCTTCACATGGACATGTTATCCATATCTACTTGTAGAGAAACACAGACAAATTTTTCTTCTTCTCCATAAAGCATCTCCTTAAAAATAAAAACAATTTATTAATTGTTGTTATATGGGAGTCACCTGCCAGTGGGTGCTGGAAGCCTAACTCATACCTGTAGACCGGTCTCTTCATGTGAGAGAATGATGATAATACATAGAAATTAAGAGGCAGTTGCATTGTCTGACTTCCTCCTCTTCCCTCTTGCCTCCAATTTATTTCATTTCCCATCCAAAAGGAACTTCTGTGTCAGCAAAGGCTGCCTTGGAATTCCTTCAGATGTTATGATTCACAGCTCTGGAGGCTCACAGAATTGACCTGACCCTTCACCTAGGCATGATCCTTAACCTTAATAATGGCCAGAAGTAATTGTCAGTGTGAAGATTTTATAAATATCTCATTTTACCCTCACAATAAACTCAGGAGATAGGTGTCAGTATTACCTTCATTTTATAAATGCAATAAATAAGTCAGACAGAGGCCAAGTGACTTACCGATGATTTCTTAACTAATTAATATCTGAGACTGGATTTGAATGCAGATCTTTCTGAATCCAGATCTAGTGTCTTATGTACTATACCAGCTAGATTCCTAATTACTAATTTGATTGAAAGTCAAAGAAGCATCACAGACTCTAAGAAACCATTTAAAAATGTCTGTGGATTACAGGTTTATTGTCTGTAAATACCAAAGCAACAATAAAGAAGTCACAAAAAGAAATTTTTCACATTAGAATCATGTTGTTTCAGCAGAGATTTGTTAATTTTTAAATATGACTAAAAAAATCAACATATTGAAGACTAAACATAATTATTTTTGTTTGAAAATATTTCCTATGATGGTCACATGCAGAGAGTATGTTATTTTATAATAAAAATGAGACGTGCTGTTTTTTGTTAGGCAGTGAAAGATTATTGCTTTCAAAGCACTGGGTTAGGATAATCTACAAAGTGTTTATCCAACAACATGGATGGGAATCACACAAAGTAAGAAGATATGGTGGGGGTTGTCCAGGTAATGGAAAGAACGCTGAATTTGGACTCAATGATTTGGGTTCAAATTCAGATCTGCTACTTTTTATCTATATGACATGGTTATGTTTGCTTCAGGGACCATTATAATTTTATCAGTGCTTCTAGCTTTCTGTTATTGCTCACCTAAGTTAACCAGGACCTCATCACTCATAAATCATTGAACATTTAAAAAGGAGGTTCTCCCTTACTCTAAGATCCAAGAAAATGTCTAGAATACAGTGGACATTTTGTTCTCTGGGTGCAGCCCTCCTTATTTTCATCTGGAAACATGTTAAGTCATTATCAAGGCAAATTGAGTAATGTTAGGCATATACCAATTTCAAAATCCCAGGTTCCACATAGTTGGATCTGTTTATTTCCCTAGGTGACCAAGAAACTATGGGAGAGAAGCCTGGGCCAGTGAGATCTCAGATACAGCTTTGTCCTGGGCCTACCCTATGTTGGTGTACAGTGGGAGTGGGAGGACAAGGGAAAAAGCTGTGAGAAGGAAGTTGAGGTCAACTAGTCCCTAATTTACCTTTGTCTTAGGTAAATTTTCCTTATGTTGCAAGTGCAAGGAAAGAAGTTACATCAGGGAAAGAGTGGACTTATAACACCATTTAAGGTCAACAAAAATTAAATAACTTGTCCAAGATCATACAGGTAGTAAGTAGTAGCAGAGTTGGGATTTGAACCTATGTCTTTTAATTCCTTCAGTGATCTTTTAACTATAATATCTGTGCCTTCTCAAGATCGTCATATTACTTCCTTGCTTCAAATCTTTATAAGGAATCCCAGGTTTCAACATTGAAAGAGGCAGTTGGACCTTAGAAGTTAAGTAGTCCAACTCTCCCATTTTTAAAAGTTAAATTAAATTAAAAAACATTTAAAGACCCATTATGTTATAGGCACTGTGCAAAAAGTTTTTTTGTCTAAAACCAGACCCTATCTTCCAAACAAGACATACAGGATAAATTTAGGGTAATCTCATAGCAAAGTCATAGCATGATGAGAGATTGGAAAAGGTTTATTGCAAAAAATGATATTTTTAGCTGCAACTTGAAGAAAGCCAATAAAACTAGAGAGTAAAGGAGGAAAACAATTCTATCCATGAGAAACAACTAGTACAAAATACACAGAGTCTTTTTGTTAGAACAGGAAAGAAACCTGCGTCACTGTATCTATGAGTATGTGTAGAGTGAGGTTTAAGAAAATTGGAAAGGTAGATAGAGGTCAGGTAATGAATACAAGTTAAACAGAGGATCTTATATTTGATCTTGGAGTTTAGATTGATGGTTGATAATAATGGTGGAATGACTTCACTGTGGAGAGACTTAAGGCCAAGAGTTCCTTCTACAACTATCTCTCTACCTTTGCTTCTCATATTGCTCTGTGTCTCTTAAGACAACAATTATAAAATATAAAAAAAAAAAATTTATGGAGAACTCACATTGGGCAAGTACTCACAAGGTGTCAGATAAAGTGATATGAGGGCACTCAAGATCTCTCTTAAGAACTGCCACACTCACCCAGCACAGGATGCCCTCATTGGAGAAGGTGCTGTGCTCTATGGGCAAAGCAGAATTGAATTAGCCCCAAAGAAGTGCAAGATGTGCAAAATTAGAAAATTCAATCCAAATGTTCATATGGACTATTTGTGTTCAACGTGAGGCAGAGTACTTAGAACTTGTATTGGTCAGACACAATTGGACACACCATAAGTTGACACTAGCATAGTGATGTCATTTTGGTCCTCTTTGAGAACAAAGGATAACAGATTGGCCATATTCTTTCACACCTCCACCAACAATGCATCAGTGTCCCAGATTTCCCATATCCCCTCCAACATTCATCATTATTTGTTCCTGTTATCTTAGCCAATCTGACAGACCACTGCTCTTTTGTAAGGCAGGGTCTAGGGATGGGTATATCCCCAGCTGTCAGAGCTGCAGATCAAGATAAGAATGCGGTTTAAGCTCTTAGAAATGTTGGAAAAACTGCTGTTTTTCTTGAAGAGAGTTGGTTATTCAATAAGCAAAGATCCTGAATCTTTTCCTTCCTAGTTTCCCCACTCTTTATGGGGGAAGGGTGAAAAGTATCAGCCTACCCAGCTTATTGGCCCCTGGGGTGTTCGGGCTGTCCTGAGATAAAAGGGAAACAGGGCCAGACCTCAAATTCCTACCAGGAGCAGGACGCTGTAGGGCCAGGGTCAATCCTTGTGGTGTTTGCTGTGGTGGTGAGAAGGCAGTTCCTCCTGCTCAAATTCAGGGCAGAGAGTGGGGTTTTCTAAGGCTTAAGTCTGGAAGAGATTTGCATTAAAAGGGTATCTCTGCTTCTTTCTGAGTGTCTGGAGGCAGGAGTTGCCCTGAGAAGAAAACTGAGAGTTTCAGGTTAACGAGATAAAGGAAAACCAACAGGTGTTAGAAATCAGTTTTGGTCTTACAGATCTCTATTAGTTGTCCAGTAGCAGACAGATGACCAAGCTAAATACTTATTTGCCCAAGCATTTAGGATACAATGATTACATATAATCAGGCTGGAAACAGCAAGGTATGACATAATTGAATTGCATTAACAATTTCTATTGATTATTGTTCTGATCTTAAAATCAGTTACATGAAGAAAAAATGCAAGAACATAAATTCTAAACAAATATTTATCATAACTTTATATTGATAACAATAAGGAATTTGTCCCAATGAGTTCATATCCAAGTAGATGTTTCATAAGTGAACATTATTCATACAAATCAGTTTGTTTTAAAAATACCCAATGCAAATACAATCATATACAGAATGTCTAATTCCACATAAGAGAATTCAAGAAGTTAGCAGTTAAATTTTTAGAAATAAATCCTACTGAAGTATGGATGACATTCACAGAAACTCAGGCTAAGTTTGAATATTGCTCTTTCCCAACCTTTTGGCTTCAAAGGACTCAGAAGCTTTGCTAGGTATGTCCTAACCGCAGGGAAGCCCTGTCAAGGTGGGTGGAGATAGATTAGTTAATCTGTTCAGTGGAATTTATTAAGAGGCAGTAACTGGACCCCAACTCTATAGCTTTCATTCCCTTTAGGCGTCCCCAAGAGAGAGAGAGATACAACAAAAACTTTTATTTCACCAGAGCTGTGCCATGACGTCTCAATGAGCAATGCTTGGCTTGAGTGTAGAGCTCCAGACAGCGTCAATCAAGTCCCGGGAAATTGAGCTGTCCCACCTCGCTGATAGAGGGTGGGGGGTATGTTACCTCATGAACAGGAAGACTGAAATAGAGGCAAGAGCAATATTGGAGTAGGTCTCTAGAGAGATGACATAGTCAATGGAGACAGCATCTTGATAAGAGATTCCCATAGCTTGGGATGGGAAAGGCATTCTGCTGTTCTGAAACATAAGATCTTATCAAATATTCTGACAAAGAGGCAGGGGGAGGTTTTGCAGAACTAAGAGGCAGGGAAACTGAGTCAGGACAATAAAACAAATGAACCAGACTAAAACTAGAAAATGCAAGGACTTGTGGCAAGGACCAGTTTCTCCCCAATAACCCCAGAATTATTAGCATAGAACAGCACTCCTTATTCAGAGAGACACACGCCTCCCTGTTTGAATCTCTGCAGTTGGGGGGCATCTCAGCCAGAGATGGACAGTCTTTAGGTCTGTGGTCATTTGTGCATTTAACTCAGCCTCTGCTGTGTAGCAGTGCTCAAGGCAGTCCTGCTGCCCCAAGAAGGCACCCCAAGTCAGGGGCTCCAAGAGAGAGAAAATGAAGTTGAGAGCTTCATTCTCTCTTTCTGGGGAAAGACAGATTTCTGAGTAAATTATGCAATTAGACCAAGATAGGCCACCCCAAGCCATTAGAGTCCTGATATCGAAGTGCTGAAATAATAATTAAGGAACTGGGGTAACAGGAGGGGAGAAACAGATCAGAGAGACTGCCAGTCCTTGGACATGAGTCTGATTTTTGGTTATTTCTAAAGAAATCCCAAAGACTGAATAAGGGATTTCAAAGTTAAAACATAACTCAGCAAATCATAGTCTAGCCAATTTTTAAGCAAAGAGTAAAATAGTTTCCAATTCGGCCTGAACTGAAATAAGACATCAGTTTTTCTCAATTTCCTGACCAGCTGAAATCTCAGTTTCCTTCTTCCCCTGTTTACAGAAATTATCAGATTATATATAACACACTAGTAAATTTCCTGAAACATCAATAGTAAACAGTTTTATGCAGCAATAGTTATACAGGTTTATACAGCAATAGTAAACAGTTTTTCTCATACAGAACAATAGTCAAACAGTTTTAGAAAGCCAGCTTATCTCACTCAGAACCTTCTCTGTGGAAGGTGGGTATGGAGAAATCCCATGTGGCCCCTCCCTACTCTGTTAGAAGAGGCAGCGGGAGGGGAAGGCAGCTAGCATTTACTTGAGGCTATGAGGTACTTAATGAAGGAATAGTGGCTGAGTTGAAGACAAAATACCCTATCCCCACCCTTTAGTGAGTAGGGTGTGGGGTGTTTGGTGCATTTAGAAAAGTCAGACCCTAATTGGAGATACATGACTCCTGAAAAGAAAGTTGGGGGTTGGGCGAGTAGAGAGAGATTGGAACTCTATATAGAATTCAGGTGTTAATTTAGCCATTCTCTAAAAGGCAGCTTGAGGGAGAATCTATTCTTTCTATATCCCTGGCTTCCTGGACTGAAGCCAGAGAAGTTGAGGCAAGAAAGAGACAGTTTAAGGAAACTGAAGCAGTAAAAGAGAACTATAGAGGTGCCAAATTAAAAGTAGTTAAGGAGTGTTTTAAAATAGTTTCAATCTCTTTAATTCACCCCTGCCTGCCTGTCATCAGGATGGGGGGAAAAAAGGAGAAATCAAAAGAAACTATTTTCATTCTTTTAACAATTAATTTGCCTGGTTTCAGAATTTTGTTCCCCAGCCAAAATTACAAAGATCTCCTTTCTGAAATGACAGCGTGGCCAAAGCTGCACTTCAGAAAAAAGCCTTTAATTATTGGCATATGGGGCATAGAATGCCAATGCTTGAGCAGTTTAAATTCTCTGTCTAGGCTTTAGAGAGCAGGCAAGTATGCCCTGAGGCTTAGAAAGAAAATGGGTGGTTTTAAAATCCTATATCCAGCCTAGAGAGCATGTTCTAATGCAGGATGACTAAATCAGGAAACCGAGTCCCATTTTAAAATGTTTGGGACAAGCTAGTTCTCTGAGAGGGCTGGAAGCCTTGGCTCCTTTAAGAGCTAAGTAGAATCTATGAGAGGGGCGTTTCTAGAGATCTTGAAAAGAGTCCCCAAATCTCCCCACTGTACCCCAAGAAGGGGACAGCATGGGAGTATTTAAATGGCAGGTTAAGCCACATGGGAGAGGTTGGAAAAGAGAGAGGATGGGGGAAGGGAGAGATGTTATCTTACCCAGTGCTTCTCAGGTGACGAAGGTGAAGGCTCACGCAGTTGGGTAGAGACACATCTCCAAGTTCGCCCCGATCCATTGACTGTCTCCTCGTGGCTACAGCCTGACCACTACAGTGGAGTGTGAGAGGGGCTCAAACACAGGTTTCTCCCTCAGAAGAGATCAAGGAGAATGCCCCCCAGTGTGGGAGTTGCAGCCTGAGGGCAAGCTTTTCTGGTGAGATAAAGGGATTAAAAATGCCTTGGAAAAGAAAGTCTTTTGTCTCTAGATAAGGCCTCTAGAGACAGAGTGAGACAAAAAGAGAACTTTTTGCCTGAAATGCAAGTAGTCTCCATGGGAGACTTTTTGCTTGCAGTCCAAACCTGGTCTGGATGTCCTATGTTTTAGAGATAGAGTGAGACAAGGGTAGGAACACAGATATTCTTCCTGGAAGCTGCTCGAACAGCTAAGGATGAAGATTGGTTCTGAAAGACCTGAAAAGGTTAAGGTTAGTTTTTGGGGTAACAATTTTCAGGGTCCCCATGAGGGCCACCAACTAATGAGGGAAAGGAAAGGGGGGAACCCTGTTTGTCAGTGCATAGATAATAAGAAACCCCTTTTCTTGGCGCAAAGATCCCATGAGGCGCAGTGTCCCCTGTAAATGAATTTACAGGCCCGAAAACCTAGATTGATAAATAAAAGGTTTATTGTAGAAGTTTGGAAGTAAAGCTTAGTTAGAAAGACGCCAGGGCTAGAGGTGGCTGCTAGGGGGACAGGAATCCTTACATGGTCGGTAGGATACCATGTGTTGGCTGGGAGGGCTCCTGCAAAGAGGGCTCCGGCTTGGCCCCTTTTATACCCAAAAGATTGTAGGCGGTGCCAAGTTCTTGGCGGGCTTTTCAATTAGCTCAGATCAGGTGAGGAAGCTGAGCTGATAGTGGGGGCTGGGCACGGATATTCTTTTTTTTTTTTTTTTGAGGCTGAGGTTAAGTGACTTGCCCAGGGTCACACAGCTAGGAAGTGTTAAGTGTCTGAGACCAGGTTTGAACTCCGGTCCTTCTGAATTCAAGACTGGTGCTCTATCCACTGTGCCACCTAGCTGTCCCTGGGCATGGATATTTAAAAGGGTACCTTTGACCAGGATTTGTGAATCAAGGTCAGCTATGGGTTGGGCAATTAGAAAGACCTCAACCCCCATCAATATGACTCTCAGTTGTACTTTTCAAGACTTAATCTCTGTCCTGATCTCCAACTGCTAAAAGGCATATGTTGGAATATATGCTAAAAAGATATCTTGATTTGGAAGTTTCAGAGACATCTTAAATTTAATGTGTCTAAAATTGAACTCATTCTATTCTTCCTTTTCTTAAGTAAAGTGGGAAGTCATTTGAGTTCATAATCTTTTGTAGTCTATTGATAGTGGTTTTAAAGACAAGGCTCCATCTTAAATATTTTGAATGTATTCTCTGGGTGTTCTCCTTGTCTGGAACTTTCTTCCTCTTTGTTCTAGCTTCCCTCACTTCCTTGAAGTCTCAGCTAAAGTTTCACATTCTCCAAGAGGCCCTTCACAGTCCTTTGTAATCTTATGCTCTCCCTCTGAGACTATCCCTAGTTTATCCTGTTTCTACCTGGTTTGTACACAATTGTACATCAATCAGACTATTAGCTCCTTGAAAAGAGAAACTGTCTTTTGTCTTTCTTTGTATATCTAGCACTTAATACAGTGCCTGGTACACAGTAGTAATAATAAATGTTAGTTGACTTGATTTCACTTTTACTTAGTCCCCTTGAAATTGGTAGAAAGCAAATTCTTGTAGTGTAACTTACATAAAAGTTATAATATCATGAATGTCTCTGACTCCTCTGGGAAAGTTTCATACATTGCTTTACATTGATCTCTCTGAATCTGAGACTCTGAGGAACCTTAATCTTCTGAAAAATTTGTGGAACCTGTATTCCTATTGTACTTTTCCAGCTAATACTCACCTCTTGAAATCCTGGTCAAAGATGGGACTAGATCCTACTAATATACAATGTTAACAATATAATAATTCACATTTCTAGCATTATTCATACTCATCTTAGAAGTTTGAGGCATCAATGGAAGAAAAGTCATAAAAGCCTCCATGTAAATTTTCTTTCTACAAAGATGACATTATATTCTTGAGAGCTTTGCCAACAGAATACAAGCTCTGGCACTGAAAACCTTTTGTTTCTGCTACCTGCAAAACAACTTAGCTAAGTAGAGAAAAGGTTGTTGCCAGAAGGTTAGGTTCTAAGGATAAATTTTGGAATAATTCCAAGGGTAATGACCCTTGAAACAGAAGTAGAAAATGGTTTTCAGCTTTGTGTGACTTCATTCCATATTTTTGGGAGGTTTCAGTACTTTTTTTCAGGGATACACAGACAGGATGTTAGCTGCCACATACTAGACCAGACAGAACAATATAGGGATAGATGTTCAGATTTCACTGATATAAGAAGTCAAGTCAATATTTGGTGGCAATCTTGCTTTTCCTCTAGTCCAAGTTATTGAGAATTTTTTCTTTCTTTCTTTTTTTTGTAAAACAGTTCCTTGTGGATCTCTTTAGAAACCTTAAAGTTGGTTCCTTTAACAATGACATCTATGAGACAAAACAATGGTGGTGTGGTATGGATGTCTTTGTAATTTAATTCTTAATCGATTGTGGTTTTCCATGATTTATAACCATATATCATTACTGGAAGACTATTTTATTAAAATTAAAATTTGCTTCAGGAATAAAATTTAAGGTCATTAAAAATATTATTTAAATTCTCAAAGATAATCCAGCTCACTCCTCCTCTTGGACTAGTTACAAAGTTTGTCCATAAAACTATGTGTCATAGTTTAGATAATAAGCATTCTTCATCCTCTTAACTTTATGAATAATTTTTTAATTTTATAAAAGTTTATTTTATGCAGACTATTATATTTAGACTACTCAGAAGGTTTATAACTATATATCATGAATGTACTTGTCTAGAAGTGTCAGAAAACATTGAGCAATCAATATAAATGCTGTACAATATCACAAAAAATAAAGTTGAGTATTTCCTGTGAAAATCAATTACTTCAAGGAGAAGTCCAAAAAAACCCCTAGAAACCATGTTAGCCAAAATAATACTTGATTTCCTTTCCAAAAGGAAAGAAATTGAAAACAAGAACAACACTGGTTTAGAATACAAATTCATTTGTAAGACTCTGAAGGATGATGGAAGGAATAGTATTGCTTTATAAAACAGGAAAATCAGTAAAAGCAAAAACAAGTCTAAAGAAAGCTTGGAATGAAATCCAATGAGCCACATCATCCAAAAAACATTAATAGATGAAACTGGCACAAGGAAGACAAATAGATGAAAACCAGAACAAATTGTCAATATTTCTATAGTGAGTAATTTTCATCATCATGGCAAAGGAACCACCATATTTGGACTTTATCACCTCAGGCCCCTTCCAAAGAAGTTGAAGACAAATTTGGGTAAAGTAACTGGACCAAGTACACAGATGGAATCCATGCTAGAGGTGACATAGTCTTGCAAAATATCAAAGGGAGAAAAACTAAAGTGATGGGGGAAAATATAGATAATATTACTACCCAAAATGACACTTAAGAAAATATTAAAAACTACAAAATCCAAATCTTTTAAAGAATGAATTTTATCACTTTCCCACCCACACCCTTAACTTTACAGGAATTAGTTTTCCCTAAAAAGGTACAAAGCTATCCCTTGGATTTTACTGGTTCTTAGATTTCTTGACCTATCTTCCTAGTTACATAAGGATCCCTCCAACTTGATGGATATCTGAAGACCCCCTGAATCTAGAAACAGAGAACTCAGATTTTAGGAAGTGTACAGCAAAAATCAAGGGACAGCCTTGTCACTGAAAAGGGGTCCTGATGGGCAAGGGAACTGACTATAGATAAGGATATATTATATGGTCTGTTTGTCAACTAGTTTCAGTTTCAGAGGCTCTAATTTCAATGCTTTCTGCTGACAGTTGGAGGTGTAAAATAGCCTAAATGAGATTAGAAGTGAGGAAGAAATCTAAGAAATGCCACCAATGGTTAACACAAACAATCAAACCCCATTTTCACAAGGAAGATGCATCCCTGTTCTGGGGGAATCAGAGTATTAATGGATCTTTTCCAACAAGGAACTAGGGTAATTATACCCTATAATTATAATATAATATAATATAAATATAAAAAGCTCAAATACTAGAGCAATGACTCCTGAGAAGGAAAGATGGAGCCAATGCTGAGAGGCTCTGAAGCTAGTTCCATAGGTTTGGAAGTACTCTGAAACTTATACAGAATTGTATTTAATTTAATTTAATTTAATAGAGTTTCCAGACAAGTATCTTCAGCCTTTAATTCTTTTTATGTGGTTGAGCTGAGAAGTTATTTGCATTCAGTCCCATAGAAATGAATTTCCACTGCAACTGGCTCCTTGAGGAGGATCTACAAATAAGGTGAAATACCCAAAATGGATTTGATAGATTGGATTTATATGCTTTCCCCATGGTCTGCTACAGGTTTTATTAGGTTTCACTTTTTGGATGGAACTCCATCAGAATGACTTAGTTATGGATCCTCTAGTACATAACTATACAGCTATAGGCTAGTTAATTATGAGCTTGAACAGATGATGAGATTAAGTTGTGACTTGGGCAAAACTTCCATTATTGAGAATAGACACTAAGAATAGGGGAGAATAGAGTAACAAGATGTCCTGCCATGCTGGGGTGAATAGTGGGTAGTAACATCTTTTCCAGAGGGATTTGAAGGTAGCTTCTGAGATATGGAGTTGATAAGAAAATAATTATTGATTATTGAATTGAATTGAATATAGATTATTGATTGGGAGGGTGCTACTAAAATTGTACAGCATGATTTAGTACTAAGGCACTAAGGGCCTTATTGTCAACACCTAAGGTATTCTTTAAATCCCACTCCCAATTTGAATGATTCAGGGAAGACTACAGAAGGCAGACTATGAAGGAAAGGGGTATCATGAGATCTTGAGAGTCATTATCTGTGGGTTCCCTTTCAAGAAACTTTATGCCAATTACTGGTAAATAGGATCAATTGAAAACTCTTAAAGTAATTCAAACCATCTCATGTAGCTAACACCATAAAATGGAGTGGGTGGCAAGTAAGTGATGATAAGACCATGAGTATGACCCATTTTTATGTCAGACTGAGATGGGGTGGGAGAGTAGCTCATGAAAAGTGAAGAGAAAAGTCATCTCCTAAAAGGAATGCCTTTAGGCCAAGTTTTTTCTTTTTAACAATTCATTCTAGTACAGGGTTGGACTCCCTGTGTAAGAGATCTCGCCCTGACATTTGTTAACTATATAATACATTTCTTTTCATTTAAAAAATATTGATGTGTTTATTTTTCCATTATATTTACATGTTACTAGATCTATTATAAGTAAAATTAATAATACAATGACTTCATACAAGTGAACATATTATTTTACATTTATACAACCCCTTCTCTAAGTAAAAAATATTAAATGATTTTCCCTCATACTTTCCATCCCATTGTATACAAACTGAAATAAAAACAAAGTGAATAAAAACAAATTTCTTTTGTTTTGTTTTGTTTTTTTGTTTTTATAATAATAATTTTTTATTTTCCAAAATACATGCAAAGATAGTTTTCAACATTCACTCCTGCAAAATCTTGTGTTTTAAAATTTTTTCCCTTCCTCCCCTAGACAGCAATTAATCCAATATAGTTTAAGCATGTGTAATTCTTCTAAACATATTTCTTTTTTTAAAATTAATTTTATAATTATAACTTTTTTTGACAGTACATATGCATAGGTAATTTTTTACAACATTATCCCTTGTACTCACATCTATTCCGAATTTTCCCTCCTTTCCTCCACCCCCTCTCCTCGATGGCAGTCAGTCCCATACATGTTAAATGTGTTTTAGTATATCCTAAATACAATATATGTATGCAAAACCAAATTTCTTCTTGCACAGTAAGAATTGGATTCAGAAGGTAAAAATAACCTGGGAAGAAAAATAAAAGTGCAAACAGTTTACACCCATTTCCCAGTGTTCCTTCTCTGGGTGTAGCTGAGTCTGGCTATCAATTGGAACTGAATTAGATCTTCTCTTTGTTGAAGATATCCATTTCCATCAGAATACATCCTCATAGATCCTCATACAGTATCGTTGTGGAGTGTATAATGATCTCCTGGATCTGCTCATTTCACTCAGCATCAGTTCATGTAAGTCTCTCCAAGCCTCTCTGTATTTATTCTGTTAGTCATTTCTTATAGAACAATAATATTCCATAGCATTCATATACCACAATTTACCAAACCATTCACCAATTGATGGGCATCCATTCATTTTCCAATTTCTAGCCACTACAAAAGGGCTGCCACACACATTTTTTTTTCCTTTGGTATTTCTTTGGGATATAAGCCCAGTAGTAGTATGGCTAGATCAAAGGGTATGCACAGTTTGATAACTTTTGGGGCATAATTCCAGATTGCTCTCCAGAATGGTAGGATTCTTTCACAACTCCACCAACAATGTATCAGTGTCCCGGTTTTCCCACAGCCCCTCCAACATTCATCATTATTTTTTCCTGTCATCTTAGCCAATCTGACAGGTGTGTAGTGGTATCTCAGAGTTGTCTTAATTTGCATTTCTCTGATCAATAGTGATTTGGAACACTCTTTCATATGAACAGAAATAGTTTCAATTTCATCATCTGAAAACTGTCTATTCATATCCTTTGACCATTTATCAATTGGAGAATGGCTTGATTTCTTACAAATTAGAGTTAGTTCTCTATATATTTTGGAAATGAGGCCTTTATCAGAACCTTTAACTGTAAAAATATTTTCCCAGTTTGTTACTTCCCTTCTAATCTTGAAGGTATTAGTTTTGTTTATACAAAAGCTTTTCAATTTGATGTAATCAAAATTTTCTATTTTGTGATCAATAATGATCTCTAATTCTCCTTTGGTCACAAATTCCTTCCTCCTCCACAAGTCTCAGAGGTAAACTGTCCTATGTTCCTCTAATTTATTTATCATCTCATTCTTTATGCCTAAATCATGGACCCATTTTGATCTTATCTTGGTTTGTGGTGTTAAGTGTGGGTCCATGCCTAATTTCTGCCATACTAATTTCCAGTTTTCCCAGCAGTTTTTGTCAAATAATGAATTGTTATCCCAAAAGTTGGGATCTTTGGGTTTGTCAAACACTAAATTGCTATTTTTATTCACTATCTTGCCCTGTGAACCTAACCTATTCCACTGATCAACTAGTCTATTTCTTAGCCAATACCAAATGGTTTTGGTGACTGCTGCTTTATAATATACTTTTAGATCAGGTACAGCTAGGCCACCTTCATTTGATTTTTTTTTTCATTAATTCCCTTGAAATTCTCAACCTTTTGCTCTTCCATATGAAATTTTGTTGTTATTTTTTCTAGACCATTAAAATAGTTATTTGGAAGTCTGATGGGTATAGCATTAAATAACTAGATTAGTTTAGGGAGTATTGTCATCTTTATTATAGTCACTGGGCCTATCCAAGAGCACTTAATGTCTTTCCAATTATTTAAATCTGACTTTATTTTTATGGCAAGTGTTTTGCAATTTTGCTCATATAATTCCTGACTTTTCTTTGGTAGATAGAGTCCCAAATATTTTATACTCTTGACAGTTGTTCTGAATGGAATTTCTCTTTGTATCTTTTGCTGTTGGATTTTGTTGGTGATGTATAAAAATGCTGAGGATTTGTGTGGATTTATTTTGTATCCTATAACTTTGGTTAGTTGTGGATTATTTGTAATAGCTTTTTATTAGAATCTCTGGGGTTCTCTAAGTATACCATCATATCATCTGCAAAGAGTGAGTTTGGTTTCCTCATTACCTACTCTAATTCCTTGAATCTCTTTCTCGGCTCTTATTATCGAGGCTAGCATTTTAAATATAATATTGAATAGTAATGGTGATAGTGGGCAACCTTGTTTCACTCTAGATCTTACTGGGAAAGGTTCCAGTTAATTCCATTACATATGATGTTTACTGAAAGTTTTTAATATATGCTCCTGACTATTTTAAGGAATAGTCCATTTATTCCTATACTCTCAAGTGTTTTTTTAGATTTTATCAAAAGCTTTTTCTGCATCTATTGAAATGATCATATGGTTCTTGTTAATTTGATTATTAATATGGTCAATTATACTAATAGTTTTCCTAAAATTAAACCAGCCCTGCATTCCTGGTATAAATCCTACTTGATCATGGTGTATTTTTCTGGGGATGATTTTCTGTCATCTTTTTGCTGATATCTTATTTAATATTTTAGCAACAATATTCATTAAAGAGATTGGTCTATACTTTTCTTTCTCAGTTTTCAACCTACCGGGTTTAGGTATCAGTACCATGTCTGTGTCATAAAAGGAATTTGGTAGGACTCCTTCATTCCCTATTTTTTCAAATAGTTTATATAACACTGGGGCTAATTGTCCTTTAAATATTTGGTAGAATTCACATGTAAATCCATCTGATCCTGGGGATTTTTTCTTAGGGAGTTGCTTAATAGATTGTTGTATTTCTTTTTCTGAAATGGGACTATTTAAGCAATTTACTTCCTCCTCTGTTAATCTGGGAAGCCTAGATGACTGGAGGTAGTCATCCATTTCCCTTAGGTTATCAAATTTATTGGCATAAAGTTGGGCAAAGTAATTCCTTCCTATTGCTCTAATTTCCTCTTCATTGGTGGAAAGTTCCCCCTTTTCATTTTTAAGACTAACAATTTGATTTTCCTCTTTGCTTTTTCTGATCAGATTTACCAAAGGTTTATCTATTTTATTGATTTTGTTTTATAGAACCAACTCTTAGTTTTATTAATTCAATAGCTTTTTTATTTTCAATTTTATTAGTTTCTCCTTTTAATTTTAGAATTTCAAGGTTTGTATTTGATTGGGGGTTTTTAATTCGGTCTTTTTCTAGCTTTTTAAGTTGGCAAGCCCAATTCATTCATGCTTTAGCTGCATCCCACAAATTTTGGTATGGTGTCTCATCATTGTCATTATCTTGAGTGAAATTATTAACTGTGTCTATAATTTGTTGTTTCACACAATCATTTTTTTTAGTATCCAATTACTTTTTGTTCTATTTACCCCTAACTTTTTGTTGAATGTATTTTTTATTGCATCGTGATCTGAAAAGAAAACATTTACTATTTCTGCCCTCCTACATTTAATTTTGAGATCTTTATGTCCTAATATGTGGTCAATTTTTGTAAAGGTAGAATAAATCCCCAAATATTTTATACTATTGGCAGTTATTTTAAATGGAATTTCTCTTTGTATTTCTAGATGTTGGATTTTGTTAGTGATATATTTATGTGGAACTTTGCTAAAGTTGCAGACTATTTCTAATAGCTTTTTAGTAGAATTTCTGGGGTTCTCTAAGCATACCATCACATCATCTGCAAAGAATGATAATTTGGTTTTCTCATTACCTACTCTAATTCCTTTAATCTCTTTCTCAATGCTTATTGCCAAAACTAGCATTTCTAATACGATATTGAATAGTAATAGTGATAGTGGTCAACCTTGTTTCACTCCTGATCTTGTTGTGAATGGATCCAGTTTATCCCCATCATATATGATGGTTACTGATGGTTTTAAATAGATGGTACTGACTATTTTAAGGAAAATCCCATTTATTCCTATACTCTCAAGTGTTTTTAATAGGAATGGATGTTGGATTTTATCAAATGCTTTTTTTACATCTATTGAGAAGATCATATGATTTTTGTTAATTTGGTTATTGATACAGTCAATTATGCTAATAGTTTTCCTGATTATTGAACCAGCTCTGGATTCCTGGTATAAATCCTACTTGGGTGTATTATTCTGGGGATGATTTTTTATGATCCTTTTGTTAATGTTTTATTTTAGGATTTTAGCATCAATATTCATTAGGGAGATTGGTCTATAATTTTCTTTCTCTGTTTTCAACTTACCTGGTTTAGGTATCAGTACCATGCCTGCGTCATAAAAGGAATTTGGCAGAAGTCCTTCATTCCCTATTTTTTCAAATAGTTTATACAACATTGGAGTTAATTGTTCTTTACATGTTTGGTAGAATTCACATGTAAATTCATCTGGTCCTGGGGATTTTTTTTTTAGGGAGTTGATTAATAGCTTGTTCTATTTCTTTTTCTAAAATGGGACTATGGGATTGTTTAAGCAATTTACTTCTTCCTCTGTTAATCTGGGAAGACTATATTTGTGAAGGTACTCATCCATTTAAATTAGGTTATCAAATTTATTGGCATAAAGTTGGGCAAAGAAACTCCTAATTTTTGCTCTAATTTCCTCTTCATTGGGGGAATGTTCTCCCTTTTCATTCTTAAGACTAACAATTTGATTTTCTTCTTTCCTTTTTATAATCAAATTTACCAAAGGTTTATCTAATTTGTTGGTTTTTTCATAAAACCAACTATTAGTTTTATTTATTAATTCATTAGTTATTTTTTTAGTTTCAATTTTATTAATTTCTCCTATAATTTTGGAATTTCAAGTTTAGTTATTTGATTGGGGATTTTTAATTTGTTCTTTTTCTAGCTTTTTAAGTCAAAAGCCCAATTCATTGATTTTTCTCTTTCTCTATTATATTCAAGTAAGCCTTTAGAGACATAAAATTTCCCCCTTATTACTGCTTTGGCTGCACCCCACAAATTTTGGTATGTTGTTTCATTGTTGTCATTCTCTTAGGGGAAATTATTAATTGTGTCTATGATTTGCTGTTTCACCCATTCATTCCTTAGGATGAGATTATTGAGTTTCCAAATCACTTTTTTGGTCTATTTTCCCCTAGCTTTTTGTTGTATGTAGTTTTTATTGCATTGTGATCTGAAAAGGATGCATTTACTATTTCTACCTTTCTACATTTAATTTTGAGGTCTTTATGTCCTAATATATGGTCAATTTTTGTATAGGTTCCATGAACTGCTGAGAAGAAAGTGTACTCCTTTCTGTCTCCATTCAATTTTCTCCAAAGGTTTATTATACCTAACTTTTCTAATATTCTATTTACTTCTTTAATTTCTTTCTTTCTTTTTTTTTTTTTTTTTTTTTTGGTTTAATTTATCTAATTCTGAGTGTGCAAGGTTGAGATCTCCCACTATTATAGTTTTGCTATCTATTTCTTCTTGCAGCTCTCTTTACTTTTTTAAGAATTTAGATGTGGGGGCAGAGCCAAGATGATGGAGAAGCAACATGCAAATTTCTAACTTCTCTCTTAACCTTAATACCAACTATTTATTTCAGCCTCAAAAATAGCACTTGACTGGTAATACCTACAAAGATTAGAAGCACCATGACTTGCCAGCTGAAGAGAATCTGGAATTTCATCAGAAAAAGTCTGTCCTGAGGTGTGGGGAAAAAGATTGGTTTAGACAGTGATAGACTAAAGGCTATCATATTGTGCAGATCGGGCTGGGAAGGCCTCTGGGGTTAGAAAAGCTATAGAAAAAGACAACTCTGCCATAGGCTGATTGTTCTACTCTTCTTGCAAAACAGCAGATCAGGAGAGAAATCAAAGCCACTTAAAAAAAATAAAATCCAGAAACTGCCTATAGCTACCCCAAACCAGAACTGACTCAGCACAGGTCTCTGCACGGCTGTGCATCCGCCTTCTCCTGTCCAGGGCTTTTCCTTGGGGCAGTTAAGAATCTGCAAGGTAGGGGGACACAGCCCAGGGCAGCCTCTAATTGCACAGTGGGAGGAGCTCGGCCTGAGACAATGGAACTTCCACAGCAGTGAAACTTCTGCAGTAGTGACTGTGCTTCCCGGGGCAGAGACACTTCCAGTCTGTGTGCTGGGGCTTTTCGCTAGTCAGCTGCTAATATTCACAGCCCCATGGGGCTTTGGCCTGGGGTTGTGACAATTTCACTGTTCAGTCTATAGTCTTAGGGCAGTCATTAGCCCACACAGAGGGGGTTCTTCATTGGGTCCTCTTGCAGACCAGCCATGCTAACCAGCTTTGAATCACTTCCAGTGGGGAAGGGGGGGAAACTCTCTCCCAGAGTGCCCTTGTACCTTTGTAGCCAGTTCACAAAATAGCTGCCGTCCATACCTATCCCTGTTCTGCAGAGGAAGCTGGTAATCTCCTAGTCCTGAAGGTAGACCCCGTAGGTTTTAAAAAATGAGTACAAAAATGAAGAGAATGATTGACAGCTTCTATACAGAAAAAGAGTGGGTTTCCAACCCCAAGGAGACTAACAGCAGACAGTCTCCAGATAATACCCTGAAGGGAAATGTTACCAGGCCCCCATCACATAACTCTCTCCTAGAAGAGACTATTAAAAACTTCAAAAGAGAGTCAGAAGAAAAATGGGCAAAGGAAAGAGAAGCTATGCTAGAGAGTAACATCTTCCTGAAATTTGAATTGGAAAAGATAAAGAATTCACAGGAAGTACAGGGAAACAAAATTTGGGAATTGGAAAAGGTTAAAAAATCACAGGAAAGTAGTATCTGTGAATTGGAAAAGATAAAGAATTCCCAAGAAAGTGGGATTTGTGAATTGGAAAAAGAAAATAACTCACTAAAGGAAAAAAAAAAAATTAGTGAAATGGAAAAAAAATTCCATCGAGCAAAATAACTCATTTAAAAATTCAATTGAACATATACAAAAAGAAGTAAAAAAAGCAAATGAAGAAAATAACTCATTAAAAATCAAGACCGAATAAATAGAAATGAATGATTTATTGAGACACCAAGAATCATTCAAGCAAAACCAAAAAAAATGAAAAGCTAGAGAAAAATATCAAATATTTACTGAGAAAATCAACAGACCTAGAAAATAGATCTAGGAGTGATAATCTGAGGATTATTGGACTTCCCAAAAATTATGATGAAAAAAAGTAAATCATCAAAGAGAACTTCCCAGAGGTTATAGAACCAGAAGGTAAAATAGGCATTGAAAGAATTCATCAAACACCTTCTGAAAAAGACCCTAAAACAACAACAACAACAACAACAAAAACTCCACGTAATATTGTAGCCAAACTGCAGAACTACCAGACTAAGGAAAAAAACATTGCAAGCAGCCTGGAAAAAACAATTCAAATATTGAGGAGCCACAATAAGGGTTACTGAAGATCTGGCTGCATCCACATTAAAGTATCAAAGGGCCTGTTATCTGATATTCTGAAAGGCAAAAGAACTTGAAATGCAATCAAGAATAAAGTACCCTGCTAAGTTTAGCATTTTCTTCCATGGAAGAAGATGGACATTTAATGAAACAGATGAATTCCATTTGTTTCTAAGAAAAAAACCAGATCTAAACAAAAAATTTGATCTCCAACCATAAAACTCAAGAGAAGCATAAAAAGGTAAGAGGAACTCTTGAGAACTGCATTTCTGTTGTGGATATACAGAAAGTCCACATGTATAATTTGATTTTACTGATATAACATAAAAAAAAGGGAAGTAGAAATGGAAAGGGGATAGTGTCAGAAAAAGGGAAAAGGGGACATAAAAAGAAGGAAACTACATCCCAGGAAGAGGAAAAGAAAACTTATTATATCTGAGGGAATTTAGAGAGGGGGAGGAACATTATGTGAATTGTACTCTCATCAGAATTGGCTCAAAGAGAAAATAATTTATGTATTTGTTTTTCAGAGAATTCTCTCTCACCTCATGAAAATGGGAGAGAGGAAAAGGGAAAAGGAAATGAGTAATAAGAGAAGGGTCCAAGAAAGGGGAAGGGATATAAAGGGAGGGGGGAGGGATACTAAATAGGGATGGCTGTGTGAGGAAGGGGTTCATGGGGGGCAAGGAAAAAAAAACATAATCTGAAGATAACATGATGGCAGGAAATACAGAATTAGTAATTTTAACTGTAAATGGGAATGGGATGAACTCTCCCATCAAGTAGAGGTGGATAGCAGACTGGATCAAAAGTCAGAACCCTACAATATGTTGCTTACAGGAAACACATTTAAAGGAGGGAGATACTTACAGAGTAAAGGTAAAAGGCTGGAGTAGAATTTATTATGCTTCAAGTGAAGTCAAAAAAGCAGGGGTAGCCATCCTTATCTCAGATCAAGCAAAAGCAAAAATTGATCTAATTAAAAGAGATAAGAAAGAAAACTATATCTTGCTAAAGGGTAGCATAGACAATGAAGCCATATCAGTCCTAAACATGTATGCATCAAATGTTATAGCATCTAACTTCCTAAAGGAGAAGTTAAGAGAGTTGCAAGAAGAAATAGACAGCAAAACTGTAATAATGGGAGATCTCAATCTTGCACTCTCAGAATTAGATAAATCAAACCACAAAAAAAGTAAGAAAGAAATTAAAGAGGTAAATAGAATATTAGAATAATTAGGTACGATAGATCTTTGGAGAAAACTGAATAGTGATAGAAAGGAGTATACTTTTTTCTCAGCAGTTCATGGAACCTATATAAAAATTGACAATATATTAGGACATAAAGATCTTAAAATTAAATGCAGGAATGCAGAAATAGTAAATGCTTTCTTCTCAGATCAAGATGCAATAAAAAATACATTCAACAAAAAGTTAGGGGTAAATAGAACAAAAAGTAATTGGAAACTATATAATCTCATCTTAAAGAATGATTGGGTGAAACAGCAAATTATAGAAACAATAATTTCACCCAAGATAATGACAACGATGAGACATCATACCAAATTTGTGGGATGCAGCTAAAGCAGCAATAAGGGGAAATTTTATATCTTTAGAGGCTTACTTGAAGAAAATAGAGAAAGAGAAGATCAATGAATTGGGCTTGCCAACTTAAAAGCTAGAAAAAGACCAAATTTAAAACCCCCAACCAACTACTAAACTTGAAATTCTAAAATTAAAAGGAGAAATTAATAATACTAAAAGTAAAAAAAAAAAAAAAAAAAAAAAACTATTGAATTAAAAAATAAAACTAAGAGTTGGTTCTATAAAACAAAATCAATAAAATAGATAAACCTTTGGTAAATCTGATCAGAAAAAGCAAAGAGGAAAATCAAATTGTTAGTCTTAAAAATGAAAAGGGGGAATCTTTCCACCAATGAAGAGGAAATTAGCGAAATAATAAGGAGTTACTTTGCCCAACTTTATGCCAATAAATTTGATAACCTAAGGGAAATGGATGACTACCTCCAGTCATCTAGGCTTCCCAGATTAACAGAGGAGGAAGTAAATTGCTTAAATAGTCCCATTTCAGAAAAAGAAATACAACAATCTATTAAGCAACTCCCTAAGAAAAAATCCCCAGGATCAGATGGATTTACATGTGAATTCTACCAAATATTTAAAGGACAATTAGCCCCAGTGTTATATAAACTATTTGAAAAAATAGGGAATGAAGGAGTCCTACCAAATTCCTTTTATGACACAGACATGGTACTGATACCTAAACCCGGTAGATTGAAAACTGAGAAAGAAAAGTATAGACCAATCTCTTTAATGAATATTGTTGCTAAAATATTAAATAAGATATCAGCAAAAAGATGACAGAAAATCATCCCCAGGATAATACACCATGATCAAGTAGGATTTATACCAGGAATGCAGGGCTGGTTTAATTTTAGGAAAACTATTAGTATAATTGACCATATTGACCAAATTAACAAGAACCATATGATCATCTCAATAGATGCAAAAAAAGCATTTGATAAAATCTGACATCCATTCCTACTAAAAACACTTGAGAGTATAGGAATAAATGGACTATTCCTTAAAATAGTCAGGAGCATATATTTAAAACTTTCAGTAAACATCATATGTAATGGGAATTAACTGGAATCTTTCCCAGTAAGATCTGGAGTGAAACAAGGTTGCCCATCACCATTACTATTCGATATCGCATTAGAAATGCTAGCCTCGGCAATAAGAGTCAAGAAAGAGATTAAGGAATTAGAGTAGGTAATGAGGAAACCAAACTATCACTCTTTGCAAATGATATGATGGTATACTTAAGAGTACCCCAGAGATTCTAATAAAAAGTTATTAGAAATAATTCACAACTTTAGCAAAGTTGCTGGATACAATATAAATCCACATAAATCCTCAGCATTTTTATACATCACCAACAAAATCCAACAGCAAAAGATACAAAGAGAAATTCGATTCAGAACAACTGTCGAGAGTATAAAATATTTGGGACTCTATCTACCAAAGAAAAGTCAGGAATTATATGAGCAAAATTACAAAACACTTGCCATAAAAATAAAGTCATATTTAAATAATTGGAAATACATTAGGTGCTCTTGGATAGGTTGAGCTAATACAATAAAGATGACAATACTCCCTAAACTAATCTCTTTATTTAGTGCTTTACCAATCAGACTTCCACGAAATTATTTTAATGGTCTAGAAAAAATAATAACAAAATTCTTATGGAAGAACAAAAGGTTGAGAATTTCAAGGGAATTAATGGAAAAAAATCAAATGAAGGTGGACTAGCTGTACCTGATCTAAAACTATATTATAAAGCATCAGTCACCTAAACCATTTGGTATTGGCTAAGAAATAGACTAGTTGATCAGTGGAATAGGTTAGGTTCACAGGACAAAATAGTGTGCAACTATAGCAATTTAGTGTTTGACAAACCCAAAGATCCCAATTTTTGGGATAAGAATTCATTATTAGACAAAAACTGTTGGGAAAACTGGAAATTAGTATGGCAGAAATTAGGCATGGACCCACACTTAACACCATATACCAAGATAAGATCAAAATGGGTCCATGATTTAGGCATAAAGAATGAGATCATAAATAGATTAGAGGAACATAGGATAGTTTACCTCTGAGACTTGAGGAGGAAGGAATTTGTGATCATTATTGATCACAAAATAGAAAATTTTGATTACATCAAACTAAAAAGCTTTTGTATAAACAAAACTAATGCAAAGAAGATCAGAAGGGAAGTAACAAATTGGGAAAACATTTTTACAGTTAAAGGTTCTGATAAAGGCCCTCATTTCCAAAATATATAGAGAACTGACTCTAATTTATAAGAAATCAAACCACTCTCCAATTGATAAATGGTCAAAGGAAATGAACAGATAACTTTCAGATGATGAAATTGAAACTATTTCTACTCATATGAAAGAGTGTTCCAAATCACTATTGATCAGAGAAATGCAAATTAAGACAACTCTGAGATATCATTACACACCTGTCAGATTGGCTAAGATGACAGGAAAAAATAATGATGAATGTTGGAGAGGCTGTGGATGCTGATGCATTGTTGGTGGAGTTTTGAAAGGATCCAACCATTCTGGAAAGCACTTTGCAAATATGCCCAAAAGTTATCAAACTATGCATACCCTTTGATCCAGCAGTGCTACTACTGAGCTTATATCCCAAAGAAATACTAAAAAAGGGAAAGGGACCTATATGTGCCAAAATATTTGTGGTAGTCCTTTTTTGTCGTGGCTAGAAACTGCAAAATGAATGGATGCCCATCAATTGGAGAATGGTTGGGTAAATTATGGTATATGAATGTTATGGAATATTATTGCGCTGTAAGAAATGACCAGCAGGATGAATATAGAGAGGCTTGTAGAGACTTACATGAACTGATGCTGAATGAAATGAGCAGAATCAGGAGATCATTATATACTTCAACAACAGTACTGTATGAAGATGTATTCTGATTGAAGTGGGTATCTTCCACATAGAGATGATCTATTTCAGTTCCAGTTTATCAATGATGGGCAGAATCAGCTACACCCAGAGAAGGAACACTGGGAATTGAGTGTAAACTGTTTGCACTATTGTCTTTCTTCCCAGGTTACTTTTACCTTCTGAATCCAATTCTTACTGTGCAAGAAGAAATTCGGTTTTGCATACATATGTTGTATCTAGGATATACTATAACTCATTTATCATGTAAGGGATTGCTTGTCAACTATGGTAGAGGGTAGAGGGAAGGAGTGGAAAATTCAGAACAGAAGTAAGTAGGAGGGATAATGTTGTAAAAAAAAATTACCCATGCATATGTACTGTCAAAAAATTATAATTATAATCAATAAAAAAAAGAATTCAGATGCTATACCACTTGGTGCATATGTTTAGTATTGCTATTGCTTTATTATCTATGCTACCCTTTAGGGAGCTATAGTTTCCTTCCTTATGTTTTTTAATTAGGTCAATTTTTGCTTTTAGATGGCTATTCTGCTTTTTTTTTTTTTTTTTTTTTTTTTTTACTTCATGTGAAGCATAATAGATTCTGCTTCAGGCTTTATCTTTACTCTGTATGTATCACCCTGCTTTAAATGTGTTTCCTGTAAAGAATGTATTGTAGGATTCTGGCTTTTGATCCAGTCTGCTATCCACCTCTGCTTTATGGGAGAGTTCATTCCATTCACATTTATGGTTAAAACTACGAATTCTGTATTTCCTGCCATTTTATCATTCCCAGATTATACTTTTCTCTTTCTTTTTCCTCTTACCACCCTCCCCAGTTTTAAACTTATAGGCATAGCTTGCCTCACAAAGCTCTTCCTCTTTAGAATCCCTCCTACTTCCTTTGAGTCCCTCCCTTTTCTTATACCTTTCCTATGTTATTTCTGTATTCCCTTCTATTTAGCTTACTCTATTTCTTTTCCCTTTCCTCTCCCACTTTTGAATGAGGTGAGAGAAATTGCTCTGTATACCAAATATGTCTACTATTTTCTCTTTGAGCCAAATTTGATGAGAGTAAATTTCACACAATGCCCTTTCTCTCCCTTAGTTCCCTCAGATATGATAGGTTTCCTTTGTCTCTTTGTGAGATGTAATTTCTCTCTTTTTATCTCCACTTTTCCCTTTTTCTTATACAATCCCCTTTCCACTTTTAATTCTCTTTTTAAAAAAATATTATAACAGTAAAATAAAATTGCACATGTACTCTTTATGTATACCTGTAACAGGTATACAGTTCTTAAGAGTTCTTTTTATCTTTTTATGCTTCTCTTGAGTTTTATATTTGGAGGTCAACTTTTTTGTTTAGCTCTGGATTTTTCAGTAGGAATAAATGGAATTCACCTGTTTCAGTGAATGTCCATCTTTTTTTCCTGGAAGAAAATGCTCAGCTTAGCTGCAAAGCCTTTCCTGGCTCTTCGATCCTTTAATGTGGAATCCTTATTGTGGCTCCTCGGTATTTGAATTGCTTTTTTTTTTTTTTTTTTTTCTGTCTCCTTGTAATATTTTTTCCTTTGTCTTATAGTTCTGAAATTTAGCAATAACCTTCCTTGGAGTCTTTATTTTAAGGTCTCTTTCAGAAGGTATTTGGTGAATTCTTTCAATGCCTATTTTACCTTCTGATTCTATTACATCTTTGAAATTCTTTTTGATGATTTCCTGAAAAATAGCATCTAGGCTCTTTTTGTCATCATGGTTTTCAGGGAGCCCAATAATGCTGAGATTATCTCTCCTAGATCTATTTTCCAGGTCTGTTGTTTTTTTCAAGTAGATATTTAACATTTTTTTCTCTTTTTTCATTTTCTTGGGTTTTGCTTGACTCATTTTTGATGTCTCAATGAATCATTCATTTCCATTTGTTTAGTTCCAATTTTTAATGAGTTTTTTTTTCATTATCTTTTTTTTACTTCTTTTTGTATATGTCCAATTGAATTTTTAAATGAGTTGTTTTGCTTTATGGAATTTTTTTCCATTTCACAAATTTTTTTTTAATTATTTTCTTTTTCCAATATACAAATTCTGTTTCCCTGGGAGTTCTTTACCTTTTCCATTTCACATTTCAAGGAGCCATTTTCTTTTTCAAATCTTTCTTTTAATGAGTTATATGCCTTTTCTATATTCTCTTGCAGAGCTTCTCTTTCCTTTCCTCATTTTTTCTAGCTCTTTTTAAAGATCTTTTAAAATTTCTTCTAGGAGAGCTTCGTGTAGTGGGGACAAGGTCATATCCTTCTCTGGAGTTTTGTCTGGAGACTGTCTGCTCTGTCTTCTCAGGGTTGGAAATCTGCTCTCTTTCTGAATAGAAGTTATCTATAATTAGAGCTCGATTTCCTTTTTTGTTCATTTTTTAAAAAACCCTTGTGGTCTGCCTTCAGGGCAAGGGGTTTCCAGCTTCCTCTACAGAACAAAGGCAGATGGACAGTGTCTGTCCTGTGAACAGGCTGTGAAGAGTGGTGGCACTGCAGAAGTGTGATTGCCCTGGGAAGAGCTGCACTGTGATTGTGGATCTATGCTGTGATTGTGCTGAGTCACTTCCAGTGCTGGGTGGATGTAGCCAGGTCCTTTGAAAATCTGGTGTTTTGGAGTATACTTCTCTGCTGATCTACTGCTTTGCAAGCAAAGCAGAGTAGCCAACCTGTGGTAGAGTCCTCCCTGCAAATTCTCTACCTGTGGAGACCACACCCTGCCCCTGTCTGCTCACAATAAGGTGCCCTCTTTGTTCTGCCTCCCTGCCTGTGCTGACCTCCTCTTTCCCCCTTCCCCTAATCAAAACAGACCTTTTCTGGTGATCTTGCACATTATCTTCTGCTGGTAATTTGTTGTACTCCCAATATTCATGAATTCTGCCAGTCAAGCGCTATTTCAGAGGTGAATTTTGTAATCAGTAGTGAGTGATGAAGGGGAGCCCTGAATGAAGCATGTTTCCTCTCTACCATCTTGGTTCTGCCCCTGAACCATGCATAATTCCATGTACTTTCCAAAATGTTTATGTCTATTAATATTTCCACCAACAATGGCAGCATTGCTTTAACTTTTCATAATTTGGATCATTTTTCATATGGTTATGGATAGCCTTTACTTGAAGGAAATTTTCTGTAATGCTCTCTATTTCTTATTTGGTCATAAATTTTTCTTTATCTATAGATCTGACAGGTAAAATATTCCATGCTCCCTAATTTATTTATGACATAGCCCTTAATGTCTAAATCATGCACCCTTTTGACATTAAATTGGTATATGATTGTGAGATGTTGGTCTGTACTAAGTTTCTATCAATTGAGCAATTTTTGTCAAATAATGAGTTCTTGTTCCAAAAGCTTGGATTTTTGCATTTATCAAACTTCAGTTTACTATGGTCATTTACTACTGTATATTGTGTAGCTAATCTATCCTATTACTTAGCCAGTATCAGATTATTATTATTATTATTTTTATTACAACTGCAATACAGTTTGAGATCCAATATATATAGTTAGGCCACCTTCTTTCACATTTTTCCCCTCAGTTATTCCTTGATATTCTTGACTCTTTTTTTCTTCTAGATGAATTATTATTTTTCCCAGGTCAATATAACAATTGGCCTACTACATTTTCCAGTTGTTTAGACTTGACTTTATTTGTATGAAAAGTATTTTGTAATTGTGTTCCTGAGTTTGTCCTGGCATATAGAAATCCAAGAGTTTTATACTGTCTGCAGTTATTTTAAACTGATTTTTCTTTCTTCTGGGTTTTGTTAGGTACTAAAAAAAAACCTGATTATTTGTCTGATTTTATTTTACATTCTATAACTACTGAAGTTGGCAATTATTTCAACTTGTTTTTGGTTTTCTAGTATTCTCTAAGTATGCTACCATATCATCTGTAAAGAATGATAGTTTTATTTCTTCATTGTCTTCTAATTATTTCAATTTCTTCTTCTTCAGGAGGATAGACAGAAGGAACAGGTGTGAGTTGAATGTGAAGGAATAATATCTAAAAAAATAAAATAAAGAAATAGGAAAATGTGCTAGAAGAATGGGAAAGAGAATGGTGGAATAGCATAAATTATCTGCCATTAAAGAAGAAGAAAAGTCGAGTGAAAGAGGAGGAGGGAAAGAGAATGAGTGAACCTTACTCTCATCAGAATTGACTCAAAGAGGAAATATATGAATAGAGAAATACATCTAACACTGCAAGAAAGTAAGAGGTAAAGAGGATAAGGAAGAAAGGAAAGTGATAGAAAAGGTGGGGGAAGACTGGTTAGTAGCAAAACATTTTTGAGTAGGGTCAGTGTGAAAGGAAAGAGAGAGAATAGAATAATTGGTCAGAATACAATTAGCAATAGTAATTGAAAAAAGTATTTTGAAGCACATTTTTTATGATAATGCCTCATTTCTCATATGTATAGGGATCTAACACAAATTTATATATATACATATATATATATAAAAGAGCCATTCCCCAATTGACAAAATGATCAAAAGATATGAACTATGCCCAAAGGGCAATAAAATCATGCATATACTTTGACTAACTATTTATTTGACACAACTATGAATGAGTCTCCAAAGAGATTTTTTTTTTTTTTTTTTTTTTTTTCTGTGTGACATCTAGGAAGTGTTAAGTATCTGAGATCAGTTTTGAATTCAGGCTTTCCTGACATCAGGGCTGGTGCTCTACTCACTGCACTACCTAGCTGCCTCTCCAAAGAGATTTTTTTAAAAGGAAAGGGACCTATACAAGATAATAGTAATATTGTGGGATGAACAGCTGTGAATGGCTTTGCTATTTTCAGCAATACAATGATCTAAGACTACTCTGAAGAATTTGTGATGAAAAATGCTATCCATATTCATTGTGTCTGAATACAATTTGAAGCACATTCTTTTTAAAAAAAACACTTTATTTTTTTGAGGTTTTTTTTTTTTTCCCTTGGGGAGGGGAGAGCTGTGTTTTCTTTTACAACATGATTTGGGAGTGGGGATAAAGGGACAAAATCTGAGAGTCAAAGTTTTAAGAGCACATGTAAAAATTCTTTTACATGTAACTAGGAAAAATAAAAATATTAAATATTTTAAAATCAGAACAAAAGGGAGAAAACCATGAGAAAAAAAAGCAAACAAAAACATGAGAATACTGTGCTTTAATCTCAAATTTAATCACAAATCTCTAGATGCAGATGGTATTTTCCATCCCAAGTCTATTGGAATTGTTTTGAATCACCACATTGCCGAGAAGAACCAAATTGATCAATTGCTGTCTTTTATGTTACATCTTGTGCAAATAATATTTTTTGATAATGTACCTTCAACTACCTGCCATGTGACTTTCCAGTACCATTTCACTCAGCTATAATTTTAATTCTTTTGAGATTTGATGTTTAAAGGTTTGTATCTATATAGCAATACTAAGAGAATATTTTTGTTAAAAATAATGGGTTTTCCTATTTCTACCCATATAATTATTGATCAGAGAAATGCAAATTAAGACAACTCTGAGATACCACTACACACCTCTCAGATTGGCTAAGATGACAAGAAAAAATAATGATGAATTTTGGAAGGGATGCGAGGAAACTGAGACACTGATGCATTGTTGGTGGAGTTGTGCACAGATCCAACCATTTTGGAGAGCAATTTGGAACAATACTCAAAAAGTTGTCAAACTGTGCATACCCTTTGATCCAGCAGTGTTACTACTGGGCTTGTATCCCAAAGAGATATTTAAAAAAGGAAAGAGATCTATATGTGCAAAAAATGTTTGTGGCAGCCCTTTTTGTAGTGGCTAGAAACTGGAAATTGAATAGATGCCCATCAATTGGAGAATGTCTGAGTGAATTGTGGTATATGAATGTTATGGAATATTATTTTTCTGTAAGAAATGACCAGCAGGATGAATACAGAGAGGCTTGGAGAGACTTACATGTACTGATGCTAAGTGAAATGAGCAGAATCAGGAGATCATTATACACTTCAACAACAATATTATATGAGATCAATTCTGATGGAAGTGGCTCTCTTCAACAATGAGAGGATCTAAATAGGATCTAATTGATTAGTGCTGAACAGAACCAGCTATACCCAGGAAAAGAACACTGGGAAATGAATGTGGACCACAACATAGAATTTACACTCTTTCTGTTATTGTTTATTTGCATTTTTATTTTTCTTCCCAGGTTATTTTTACCTTCTTTCTAAATCTGATTTTTCTTGTGTAGCAAGACAACTGTATAAATATGTATACATATATTATATTTAACTTATACTTTAACATATTTAACATGGTGTCTAGGGGAGGGGGTGGAAGAAAGGAGGGGAAAATTTGGAACAGAAATTTTTTCAAGGGTCAATGTTGAAAAATTACCCATCATATGTTTTGTCAATAAAAAGCTATAAGAAAACAAAATAAAAATGGGTTTTTGTGTTTGTGAACAACTTGGCATCATTTCTCAAGTGGGGGATTTTAAGGGTCCAAAGAAAGGTCAAGCAAGTGCAATTGAGATGTAAATGGACCAATGGTCTTTATCCCTGTATGTGCTTAAGAGTTGAGTTCTTAGGGACTTCCTTCCTGGGTGGGACCTCCACCCATGGCGGGAACCTGAACCTAGATCTCTCTCTGAAGTCTCAGTCAAGTTCGGGATGTAGCCTTCATCGTTGATTGGCTTGTGTCTGTGACCTCATCGACCCTATATAAGCTCGGGACAAGAAGAACTCTTCCCTTTTTTCCCCCTCTTACCACCTGGAGACTGGACTGGGAGGTTGCTACTAAGGTATGTGCAGGAGGTCATAGAGTAGATGTGATTTATGGGAATAAAATCTAAGGTTGTTCATTTAAACTCTCGGGTACTCTGTTATGCTCAAACAACTTTCTATGAGATAGTAGCTGGAGGATTCTGAGGACCTCAAAACAGAGGTGAGATTGATATTGATATTATATTTGCCAGTTTTTCTCTGATTGGCCTAGGAATAAGGACTGATTAGTGCTATTTAGGGAGAGTAAAAAAACGCTAACATATGGCACCCAACATGGGGCACAATATTTAAAATGCTAAGCCTTGATATTAATTATTAAAATTAATATCCAGGAAGGCATAACAGTTCCTCATCTGGAAGAGAAGGTAGAGATACACTATGGGTCAGTCTGTGACCTGACCGGAGAGTAGAGTTGTGAAAGAAGAGCAAGCTTATGAATTACAAACCAGAAGAATTACAAAAACCCAAGAAAAAGACAAGCAAGAGTGCTCCCCAATGCCAAAAAGTATTTATCCTTCATTAGAAGGGTTATCAGGATATATGCCTCCAGGTGATTGAGGTAATAAAGAAAACCACCTCCCCCACACCTTAAGTACAGCTCAAATGGAGAGAAGGGTAAAGGGATTAAGCAAATAGAACAAAAATTGCAGGAATTGAGCCTTCTGGGAGAAGTAGGAGATAACACCATATTACAGCAATTAGACCATGAAGTCCCTAAGTACTCAACTCTTAAGCATATAAGGGGATAAAGACCATTGATCTACTTACATTCAGTTGCGCTTGCTTGACCTTTCTTTGGACCCTTACAGGGGATCCTACTTGTTTCCTAATTCTGTAAACTCATATTTATAGTAATTTAGAATTTTTTAACAAATGGCCTTCAAAACATAAATGGCAATAATAATAATTATTATTACAATTAATATTATTATTGAGTTTGATGTATTGCTATCTTAAACTCTATAGGAGTCATGAACAGAGTCAAATTCTCTTCTGGCCTTTGATACAGGAATGAAGTTCATCTGATGCCCACTTCCCTTCTTTCCACTTCTTTCATGTTTGTCTGCTCTTCTTTTCATGTTACCCAATTCTGAGAAAAGGGAAGCCCTACCAATTTTTTCTATCTTTTTGTGCTAATGTATTCATTTTGTTATTCTTTCTCTTTATTCTCTATAGTCCCTTTGAACAGAACCATTCCTAGGTCTTCTGTTTTGCTTATGTTTCTCACTCAATAGCTTTTGAAGACATCAACAATATATCATCATACAGTTCCTTCCTTTTGCTCAAATAAAATTACTTTTTTAGGCTGACAGTATTTCAAAGTTGCAACTCTGTTCTTTAATAAGAAATGTTTGAAAGTCCTCATTCTTAAATGTCTTTTTCCCTTTGTAACATACTCAAGTGAGTAAGTTTTCCTTCATTTCAAGCCTAAATTTTTTGCTTTCTGAAGTATTGTATTTTACACAGAAGCTATCAAGTGTTGGGTAACTTTGACTATGACTCCATGGCACTCAAACTGCTTCTTTATGGATGCTTATATTATTTTTTAAAAAAATTGATGAAAGAACTCTGAGTTTGGGCTTGACAATGAGAATTTGGGAGGAAGGTTTTTTTCCCTCCAAGACATGATGGGTTGATTCTGTCTTTATTTTTCCTTCTGGTTCTAATAGTTCTGAATTGTTTTCATTAGTTATTTCTTGAAATATGATGTCCAAACTTTTAAATAAAAATTATGGTTTTCAAGAAGTTTGATTCTGAATTGATCTCTTCTTGACCTTCTTGACCTTTCACATCAGTTATTTTTTTATATTGATTGACCTATCTTTTTTTTCTCTCACATTTTGACTTTTCCTATTAACTGGTACAGTAAACTCACTGCTTAATTATTAAGCAAAGAATTTCAGAATTGAAAGGGATTGTAGAATTCACCTACTTTAACCCTAATTTAATGCAAGAATTTTATCAACAATATCCCTGACCAGTGATTATTAAATTTTTGATGAATTTCAAATGTTGGAAAACCAAGGTGGATCATTTCTTTTTCTGATAGTTCAAAAATTGTTAGAAAATCCTTCCGTAATACATTGAACCAAAATTAATTTTGTCTTATTTTGTTTTTCACCATTTTCACCAGCTTGACCCTTGCACAACAAAGATTTATAGAGAAACCCTACTACCATTCAGTGGGCCACACATTCATTTGAAAAGTAGTTTTACAGAAAAATGGGCCATTTCCCCCTTCTCACTTTTTAATGTTTAGGAATCTTTCTCCCCACTTAGTTCTTCAAGCCAGAAAAAAAGATTAACCGTACTAACCAAATACTTTGGCATGTTCCCGTACCACCCACATATTTTTTATCTTTGGATCCCAGGGTTTCTCTACAAATCCTGACTGGAGCCAGCTGGCATCTTTCCCAGAGACTTGTTTTTGTGAGTTAGTCAGAAATCAGGGTTACACAGTTTCAGTCTCTGAAAATACATGAGAAAAGTGGCCATGAATTTTGTAGATTTCTGTTTTATTTCAGGTGAATGTGGACTTTTTATATTTTGGAGTTCATTTATAAGTTACAAGTTCCAGAAAGTGAAGTTGGAATCTTAAATGTAGCTACAGTTGAACTCTTAAAATTTGTGGTTGAAGAGATTGAGATCCAGAAAAGAGAAATTAGTGTTTTATGTACTCTTGCTTATCTAACCTAATTCTGAAATACATAGATTTCTCAGCATACATTTGAAATGTAGTATGTTAAAATGAATGTGTAAAGACTTGAATATCTTTACAAAAGAGGAAGCTTATTATAGTTATAAGAATCCTAGATGGCAAAGAGAGGAAAGTAACTCTCTGACTTTAATATCACACATCTTTTTCAACCAACCATGATCACATATGATGTTGAATGATGTCTGTAGTTACTACAAATTATGGACTTTGCAGTTGAGATTTCACAAGATAAAGGATTAACAGAGAAAATTTTGGCTAAACCTATTAATTCCTCTGCTGATTACAGATAAAAGGCTGAAACTATTAATGTTCTCTTTTTTTTTTTTGAAAATGAATATCAATATTTCCACATTGCTTCAGAACAATGGTAACATGAAGTTTTATTATGAACTAATAATAAAGCAGCATCGTTTATTGGTTTGGGGACCAGTTTAATTGATATTAAATGCCCAAAATGTAGAACTTTTACCAAAGACTTGTCCATTTTAAAGCAAAATGGGGAATGAAGGGACTTTTGAAATACCTACTGCAACTAATAGTGGTCCCTAAGTGATATATACCAAAGTGTTTGAGAACTTCATCCAAACCTACTTTAAAGCATTATGTGCAATTAAGTTGTTACAGCATAATTCTATCACCTAACTGTTGGGTCCGTTTTCTTGAGCTCGTGATATACCTGGAAAATAAATTAAACCTCTTTTGTAAGTCCATAATAATAATTGAAAGGACTATATGCAAGTAAAATCTTTTGTAAGTCCATAATAATAATTGAAAGGACTATATGCAAGTAAAATCATACTATATAAAGGGGTAACTTGAAACTCCAAGAAATCACTTAATGTATGTTTTTATATGCTTGTAGCAAACCGATGTTCTAGTTATGTTGTTTTAGTTAGAGCATTGGCCTTGGAATCAAGAGGACCTGAGTTGAAAAATGGTCTCAGACACTTAACACTTCCTAGCTGTATGACTCTAGGAAAGTCAGTTAAATCCAATGGCCTTATAAAAAAAAGAATTCTGGATTTGAGCTTATGTCTCAGCATGCCTGAGTTTGAAATGAGAATAATAATATACTACTTTCTTTGGAGAATTGTGGTAAAGAAAATGCTTTGTAATTCTTTAAAAGTATTATAGAAATATGAATTGTTGTTATAAACCTTTATCCTTAAAAGTATAATTTCCCTCCTTTTTCTATAGGTTTTTGTAATTGTTCTCTTTATATAAAAAGTTAAAAGGTAAAGCAATCCATTGCAGAGCTGAATAGTTGAATTTGGAGGTTTTTGACTAATGAAGTAGCGTCTCTTTACATTTAAAAAATTTTAATTTTAATTTATTGACTCAAACAAGCATTTCCATAACACAATATAATTTTAAAAATATGATTACATATGAACATATAAATTTTGTATAATTTGCTATTAATTTTAATATATAATAAAATTATAATGTAAATTTCTTTTCCCCTACCCTAGAGATGGCTACCATTACACACACACCTACACACACACACACACAAACATACACATACACACGCTTATTCTATATACTTCTATTTATCAGTTCTTTCTCTGGATGTGTAGAGTATCTTCCTTCATATGTCCATTATAGATAATTTAGATATTCATAAAAGAAACATATAAAATACAAAATATTCATAAGGTCACTCTGACAAATATTTAAAACATGAAGTAATAAGTCATAACTCCTATTATACATATAAAGTAGATGTGTATCTATTACACATGTCCAAATGGATTGGTCTAAATTTTGCTCACAGGGAGGGATGAATAAGCTCCTATGACTATCCTTCCTCAATAGACAGGGAGCAGGAGTCATGAAGCTGGTCACTCCCTTCAACTCAGAGGGATGGCACCAGACTAGCAATATTATGATGATGATTAACTAGATGATTAATTTGCTATTTTGTCAAGATAATTCCAAAGGACACAAGATGAAAAATGTTATTGATTTCCAGCAAGTGAATTAATGGATTGAAGCATAATTTTTTCACTATTTTTCTTCTTTTTTATTTTTGTCTCTGTGCTTCCTTTTGCAACAAAGCTCATATGGAAATATGTTTTGTGTGACTTCATATGTATAATTGATATATTGCTTGCCTTTTTAAGGGTTAAGGGAGAAATGGAAGGGAGTGAGAATTTAAAATCCAAAATTTTAAAAATTAATGTTATATATTTTAAAAATATAATTGGGAAATAGTTAATGAAATAAAAACATTTTGAAAATAAATTCTTGTTGAATTGAATTATGGATTCCCTCTCTGTTACACTGCCACTGACTAGGGTAAGAGTCAATCCTATATCATCATACTTGATATACTGATGAAGTTGGATATCTCACTAGTCTAATTGTTGGAGTATTTCTCCTGAAATACTATATGATAAAGTGGTCATATCTATATATAATAACTATATCTACACATAAACATGCACATACATACAGAGAGACATGTATATGCGCATATATGGGGCAGCTAGGTGACAGTACATAAAACATTTAGGAGCAAAGGAATTATGATTCAGTGAAGATATTCACAGGACTTTAAGTCTGCTTGTAAGAGGGATATTTCTGCCCTCTAATGGTAAATATATCCAGACTAAAGGCAAAACATGGTCCTTGTCCTATACACATAGCTTTCGGCTGATGGTGAAACATAAAACATAGTTTTTGGTACCAGTTAACTAATAGGTCCCTAGTCTAACAGAGAACTTCAGTCTGTGATACCCATACTATACATAGAAAGAATCAAAGACAGAATTTCAGTTGGGTTTAAATTTGTGATGATGTTATTTTGCTTGTCCAGAGAATTTTCATAGTTTGTTTACTGGAAAGTATAACAAGTTCTTGGCTTTGTGGCCTCTGTAATGTTTGTAGATTTCTCCATGTAGGAAAGGGGAAGAGGAGGGGGGATTCTATCTATTTAGAGCACTGGATATTTTGGCTTGTATTATCTTGTATTATTTAGAAATTTGTGATTAGTATCTCTTTTAAGTTTGAAAATAGCTTTTGTATCATAACTAAGGCCTAGGCAATGGTATGGGTTGGATAGAACTCATTTGGTTTAATCCTCTTCTGGGGCAAGGGAAAATGGTCCAAATGGAAGTTGTATTGATTTTTATCTTCTTGAAAAATAAGTATTATAAAGTTAAAATTCTTTAGTCTAAATTTCTTCTTGAGCTATGGAAGGGCTTAAATTAGTATAATTACACTGGATTAACAGTCAAGAAAACTGGATTATAAACCAAACTTTTCCATTTATTAACCATGTAACCTTGTTCAAATGACCTTTTCTGCATCTCACTTTCTTAATCTACAAATAATCCATTAATTATTCATTCATTATTAGGGTTGAAATAAAGATAAAATAACATGAGAAACAATTTTTAAAGGTCAATAGTTTGTTAAGTCACTACACTTGCACAAGGTTTAAATAAGACATAGTGCCTAATTTCCTTATTTTAACTGATTTTGAAATTACATGACCTCATGGCATATCAAGTCACCAATATCTGTAGGCACTATTGTATTGTAAGTTTGCTTTAAGTCTATGAAATTGACAAAAAACAATAAAATGTTTAGGTTTTTTTTAATTAAAAAATATTTTTCATCAAGTTTAGGAGTATACAGATCCAAGTTATTTGTGTTGACTTAGAGTTATGGATGAGTTATCCTTTCTCATTATAAATAATGGCTTGGATAATGCCCCTTGCATAACAGGATTTTTAGAGTTTAAAAGTAGATATAAAGTATCTAGTCTAATTCTGCCTTTTTATAGATGAGTAAACTGAAGTTCAGAGAAGGGAAGTATCTTACTCAAAATTTCAGAGTTAGTGGCTGATTGTGAATAGAAATCTCATTTACTTTCTAAATTTAAGTGCTACCATATTACTACTAGTAGTACTTTATGTATAGCATAATTACTTGATAACTTGCTACAACCCTATGAAGTAGGTTCTTTAGTTTTTATTCATATTTTATAAATAAGAATATTGAGACCAAATGGTTAAGTGACTTGTGCATAATGAACAATCATAATGTAGTTATTAAGCATTTACTATGATCTGGACATAATAACAGGTTAAATAGAAGTTGTCCCTAGTACCAAGGAACTTTCATTTTTCTGGAGAACAAAATATATGCACTATAATGTTCTGTTGCCTCTAAATTGCGATCGTTCTCTGGGGGCAGATCTCTTGGGGAGCTTCTGGAGCCAGCTTTAGTTTTAGTTTCAGTTCAATAATCCCAAAATGCAGCCAGGAGTTAAAGTCCAGATCCTATATTGTGTCCTTCAAAGTCTTAAATCTTTTCCTGTCAGAATGTCTCTAGCCAGCTTCAGTCTCCAGCTCCCTCTGAGCTGGCCTCCAGTATGCATGAAGGTAGATGTGGTAATGAATCAGACTCTGTCTCCAAGAGGGTGGGATTGTGGGCTTCCCAGAAGTCAATCCTAGATGTGAATCTCCCGGAAATCTGTGAGCAGGCTTTTCTTTTAGACTTGTGAATCCACTGAATCCTTGCTCAAATCTCCTTGAACTTCCCCGAAGTTCTCCCCTTGACTCACATCAGATTCTTTCCAGACTGACCTCCCCACTCAATGTTGGCTCCTTATATCCTCCCAGAGAATGGGCTTGTGGGAACTCCTTACAGAACCAATGAGCAAGCTCCTTTAAAAGTATAAACTCCTTTAAAGGTGTGAACCAAGTATATTACCTTGTAATCCTAACAATGCATAAACAAGAATATGCAAAATATATAGCATAAATTAAAGGTGATTTTGTGTATGTAGTGGGGCAAGATAGCTGTAGGATAGGAGAAACAGAAAAATCTTTATATAGTAAGTGGTCTTTGGGATTTTAAAGGAAATTGCAGATTCTAAGAAGCAAAAAGTAAAGAAAAAGTATATTCACCTAGACCTAGAAGGAAGCACTTCCTTTGATGAAATCTCTCACATCTTTCAAATTCCATTTCCAATGACATATCCTTTATGAAATCATCTATAAATCCAATTCTCTTTTCCTTACCCCAAAACCTAGTGAAAGCATTTTCTTTCTCTTCAAATTTCTTAGAAATTTACTTGGCTCTCCATGGCTAAAACAAGAGAAAGAAAACATCATGGGAAATAAAATGGATAATTTTGATTACATGAAATTAAGATGTTTTTGCAGAAATAACACGAATGAAGCTAAAACTAAAAGGAAAGCAGGAAATTGGGAAAGATTTTTATTATAATTTTTTTTTCTGTCAAAGGCCTCATTTCATTCAAATTATAAATATAAAGGCCATTCACCAATTGGTAATAATCAAAAGATGTGAACAAGAAATTTTTAGAAGAAAAAAATCATATTCTTTTGAGATACTACCTCACACATATTGGCTAACATGACAGAAAGGGAAAATAATAAATGCAAGGGGTGTATGTAGAAAAATAATGGCATAGATACACCATTAGTAAGGTTTTAAACTAATGTCCAACCAATGTGAAAAAAAAAAAAATTGGAACCATATCCAAAGAACTATCAAACAGTGCATACTCCTTGATACCATTATTAAGTATGTATTCCCCAAAGAGATCATAGAAAAATACCTATTTATACAAAAATATTCATAGCAACCTTTTTATGTGCTGGCAAAGAATTGGAAACCAAGAGGATGCCCATTAATTGGGAAGTTATTAAACAAATTGTGATGAAAAATTATTGTGCTGAAATACCATTGTGCTCTAATAAATGATGAGTGAGATGGCTTCAGAAAAACTGGACTTTTTATATGAATTGATGCAAACTGAAGTTAGGAGAAGTAGAACATTGTTACAGAAAGCAATAGCAATATTATGATGATGATTAACTAGATGATTAATTTGCTATTTTGTCAAGATAATTCCAAAGGACACAAGATGAAAAATGTTATTGATTTCCAGCAAGTGAATTAATGGATTGAAGCATAATTTTTTCACTATTTTTCTTCTTTTTTATTTTTGTCTCTGTGCTTCCTTTTGCAACAAAGCTCATATGGAAATATGTTTTGTGTGACTTCATATGTATAATTGATATATTGCTTGCCTTTTTAAGGGTTAAGGGAGAAATGGAAGGGAGTGAGAATTTAAAATCCAAAATTTTAAAAATTAATGTTATATATTTTAAAAATATAATTGGGAAATAGTTAATGAAATAAAAACATTTTGAAAATAAATTCTTGTTGAATTGAATTATGGATTCCCTCTCTGTTACACTGCCACTGACTAGGGTAAGAGTCAATCCTATATCATCATACTTGATATACTGATGAAGTTGGATATCTCACTAGTCTAATTGTTGGAGTATTTCTCCTGAAATACTATATGATAAAGTGGTCATATCTATATATAATAACTATATCTACACATAAACATGCACATACATACAGAGAGACATGTATATGCGCATATATGGGGCAGCTAGGTGACAGTACATAAAACACAAGACAGGAAAATCTGAGTTCAAATCTGACCTCAGACACTTATTAGTTTGTGTGACCCTGGGCAAATTACTTAATCATGTTTCCTTAGCTTCCTCTTCTGTAAAATAAGCTGTAATAGGGAAATCACTCCAGTATTTTTGCCAGCCCCCCCCCCAAAAAAAAACCCCAAATCAAATGGAGTCACAAAGAGCCTGAAAATATACAACATAGCATACTATGTGGATATGTTCATATACCCATAAATATATATGCATAAATGTATCGTTTCTCCACAGCAAGCATATATTTTCCTCAAGAGCAGGGAAAAATCTTATGTTTTGATGCGTGATAACACTATTCCATCCTCCCTACCTTTTTCTGTCAATAGAATTCTAGAAGCCCAGCCTATGTGTACTCCGAAATATCAACCAAGAGCCAAATTTTAATTTATAGGCATAGAAATTTCTATTTTCTAGATAAAATAAATATATTATACTTCCGGTAACTGGAAGAAACTATAATCATATTCAGGAGAAACTACACTCATATTTTTTCCCTGAGGTATTCTGAGAAAGATTTAATTTCTTTTTACAGCTTGTTTTCTAATTGACTGGCTATTAAGTCACAAGCTTCATCACATGATATAGCCTCAATATTACTTCTTTATTAATTTTCTAGAACCTTTGAAAAAATTTAATTTCTGAATATGTCTTGATGAGTAGATGAGGAATAGTAGTACCCCAGAAGACCTTGTGAAAATTCAGGAATATTCACTGGGGTCATGACAGTTTAAGGATCCCATACAGGGTCAAGAAAGATCAGTAGAATTCCTGTTAAAATATACTCAACATAAATTTGCTTCTCTTTCTGAATACAGTATAGTCCTGCTCCTTAATAGCCATGTGACTTTGGCTTAGTTTTTATATATTTAAAAGGAAGGAGTTAGATTAGACAGTTTAGATTAGTTTAGATTAGATTAGATATTTTATCATCATCCTAAAGTTTCCCTAATGAGAATAACAACATTTACTTATATATTTATTCAGCTAATCCTAACACTTGTTTGTTGTTTGGATTATACTTCCAGTTGTCCTTTATGTCCATTTGTGTCAATAGTGACCATTTAGGAGGGCACAGTATTTTTAAACTGGGCTTTCTTGATTTGTCTATGAGGGAAGATAATGGTCATGGTGGAGGTTGGTATTTGACTTGCCTGGCATATGCTGCCTCTCATTGAGGACCTATTGTTATTTCAATCAAATTGACTTACTTTCCCCTCTGGTGGTAATTTTTGGACATTTATGGGTAGTTGTAAGAGGAAATAAAAGGTGAAAGGAAATAAAAGGTTCCTTCTGAAAAGTGAAAAATTGCTCTCCTTGATGGTGAAGGTGAGGATGTGCAGGTTGGAAGCAGGATGATGAAGATCGATACTGCTATTTCTTATGTATAGGGAACTTGTTAATCAACTTAGATTTTTATGTTTTGTTTTTGTTTTTGTTTTTCCTGAGGCTGGGGTTAAGTGACTTGCCCAGGGTCACACAGCTAGGAAATGTTAAGTGTCTGAGAGCAGATTTGAACTCCTGAATTCAAGGCCGGTGCTCTATCCACTGTGCCATCTAGCTGCCCCAATCAACTTAGATTTTTAAAAGAAATATAAAGAAAATGGAAGTAGCAATTATAAATACAAAAAAATATAATTTTTAAAGAGTAGTGCTGAGAACTGAGACTTATCTCTTAGGAAAATGAAGCTTACAAAATAGTAGAATTATATTGGGAAAATAGAAGGATCAAAGAAAGAATAGGATCATTGTTCAAGGGGAATAGAAAAGTGATAATGTTTGAAAAAAGGTGGAGCTGTTAAGCTCTTATTTTGCTTCTTTTTTTCACCACTGTAGAGAAAGATCTTAGGACATGAGTGGTCAGAACAAAAATGGCTAATACCTATTTGCAGTTCTAGGTAAGATAGTACCTTACTACTCTTGATGAATTTAAGATGCTAGGGACAGAAGCACAAAATCTTAGGATACTAAAAGTATTTATAGATTTCATTACTGGGCTTAATGTTATTAATCTTTGAAAGATCACTTAAATCTTAAATTATCTGGAAGACTTGGAAAAGGACAAATGTATTGATTTTAAAAAGAGGAAAAGAGACAGGAATCTATACTTACAAATCTGTGTCTATAGCTTTAATTCCTGACGTAATTCTAGAACATAGAACTTATCAACATTTGTTAAGCAATAATTATATGCCAGGCATTGTGATAAGCATTGAGAATTCAAATTTTAAAAATGAAATACTCCTTTCTCTCAAGGAACTTACATTCTAAAGAGGAAACAATTATGTATACATACATGTGTGTATGTATACACATATATACATATATGTGTATACATATCAGCACATGTGTTGATCCCTTAACTTGCTCATAGTGTCTCTCACCATAAAAGATGCTAAGGAACAGATAGCATCTCTTTCCATGGAGGATATTAGGGACCTGCTTCCAGGAGAATACTGATGACATGTAAGGGAAAAACCTTAGAGCATGTGTAAATATTTTATAACTGTTTTTTTTTTTTTTTTTTTTTTTGTTTTTTGGTCAGTGAAGAAAGTTTCTTTGTCTGAAGATTCATTCAAAAAGTGCACTATATAAGTATCAACCTTTATTCTTTAGCCTGCTTAGTTGGAGATCAATGACAGTGAGGGAAATAGTCTGTAACCTTGTGAATTCAAAAGGTCCAGAGACTTCTTAGCATCCCATTGTTCCAGAGTCCAGCTTTATAGTCAGGTGCAACATCATTTATGCCCCCAGTGTATGAAGGAAATGAAGCTTCTCTCAGCATCCCAGCATTTTAGAATCTAGCTTTATCAGCCAGAAGACTGAGTAGTGCCCTTTGAGACCCAATCTATACAAAGGTAAGAAAGAGGCTTATCTACCAGTTATACCACATTTGAACATGATGGGAATAATGCTACATAGGAATTAAGATTTACTTCATAGCCCCAGGAGACATAGGGAACTATATCCCCAAGGCACTGGGTGTATGTATGGTGGGGTGTTTGTATGTTTGTTTTTGCTTTGAAACTTTTTGCTTTGAAACTTTTGAAAACACTAATTTGTTATTAAATGGAATTTTGCTAGTCACTGGCCCCCTAACAAAAAACTCAGCCTGTGGAAATTTGAGATAAATTAATGGAGAGAGAGGCCTCACTCAGTTCTTTAAAGATACCCTATCACACTAGGGAAGGGTAAAGGTAATAGTGAAGTCCAAGAGAGTGGATTGAGTGTATCTATTACATACAGAATTAATATAAAACAAAATAAATGTTGTAAGAAAGTTTAATGAAAATCTAGAAGAAAAAGCAATGATTACAAATAGCTAATCTGACTTTATGAAGTATAGGTCCTTCCCTCCTTCATCCCTCCCTCTCTCCTTTCTGCTTCTTTCCTCCCTTCCTCCTTCCCTTCTTCCCTCCCTCTCTCTTCCTCCCCTCCTTCCCTCCCTCTCTTCCTATCTCCTTCCCTTCCTCTGTCCCTCCCTTCCTCCCTCCCCTCCTTCTTTTCCTTTCTTCCTCCCTCCCTCTCTCCCTTCTTCCGTCCCTCTTTCCCTCCCTCTCTCCTTCCCTTCCTCCTTTCCTTCCTCTCTTCCTCCCTCCTTCTCTCTCTCCTCCCTCCCTCTCTCCCTCCTTCCTTCCCTCTCTCTCTCTCCCTTCCTCTGTCTTCCTCCCTCTCTCCTTCCCTTCCTCTCTTCCTCCCTCCCTCCCTCCCTCCCTTCCTTCCTCCCTCCCTTCCTTCCTTCCTTCCTTCCTTCCTTCCTTCCTTCCTTCCTTCCTTCCTTCCTTCCTTCCTTCCTTCCTTCCTTCCTTCATTCTCTTTGAAATTTTCTTTTCTTTGTTGTTCCTGTTCTTTTCCCCTCCCTTGTTCTTCTTTCCTTCCTTCCCTCTTTCCCTCTTTCCTTTTTTTCTTTTTCTTTTAGTTTTTTTTTTTCTTAGAGAGTTACCAGAATAATAGATGAGGGAAAGCATTTCTCCAGATTTACCTAGAGAGGAGTAACCTTGTATTCTTTAGCACTTTTTATTGAATAGTTGGATAAATACATAGGCTCTATGCTTGTCATTTTCAGTTGACATAAAGCATAAAGCTAAAAAGAATATGAAGCAAATTGGATGACTGTCAGGACACAAAAATTTGGCAGGCTAGTAAAATGGGCTGGATATAAAATAATGAAATTTAATTAAGATAAATATAGTGTAACATAAGTTTAAAAAAAAACAACAACAACTTTCCATTACAAAATGGGAAAGGAGTGGCCAGACTAGGAGTAACTAGAAAAGGAGTAGCAAAATATCTGAAAAATACTTATCTGTTCAGTCAAGAGTATGCAGCACAGGGATAAAAACCCAGCCTAATGCAATCTTAGACTGTGTTAAAAGAGGCATCATGGTTGGGGAGTTGATAATCCTGTTACATTTTTCCTAATCAAGACATATCTGAAAAGTCTTGCAAAGTTTTGGGCCACACAGGTTGAAATAATCTAGAAGATTGTTTTGGGATGGTGTATGGCCTTGAAATCATCTGTACAGGGGTATGAAGGGCCTTTGAATCATATTATATGTAGTTTGCTGGATGGAAATGGAAATGTTTGGCAAAAGCTGTGGATAATTACTGGTCTAGGTGGAAGAGTTGAAATACTCCTTTTCCTCTATGACCACTTTGAAGCTATCCCCCTACCACTCTTTTGTGGTTCACAAAATCTCTATCCAGTACCTCGTAAAATCCTAGTAGCTATTGCCTACAGACAGCAAGGTACTCCCTTCATTTTTTCAATTAGTTAGGTAACTGGGTCACAGTCTCTCTTCTTCCCCAAACCTGCCTCCATTATAAGAGAATTAATACATATTATCTCAAAAATCTCTTACTTCTTCAACTTACTCATTTCTAACTACTCCTTCCCCCCTTTCAATCATATACAAAGATAGTCTTGATCTTGTTGACACTCAGAAAAGCACCAGTTTTGTGGTCTTGAATTCTGAAATTCCCCTAACTCATCATAATCTATTGTCATACTACCTCTTCCTCTCCCATGCACCATCAAAGTGTTCATGGTATTATCTTTCCCACACCATTATTTCCAATCCCTTGGACCCTTAATTCTTTCTCACACTCACATCATCTCATACACTAACTACACTCTCCTTTTATGATTTTGATTGGTTCACCTCCCCGAATTCCTCTTCATTTGAGTCCTTTGCCTCTTTATATCACTCTTTATACCCTACCAAGCCTTAGCCTTGTATCACACTCAATATCTACTGCTTCTGTACATTGCTGAACAATGATGGAGAGAATCTATCAACTGAATCAACCACAAGTTTTTCCCTTCGACTGGTCCTTTCTGCTGCTAAGCAATCCTTTTACTTATCACTAATTAAGTCAGTATTCTCATCCCTCCTCAAAGTTAATATAACACTATCTCCTGTGATCATTTCATCTGAGACCTAATCTCATCTCATCTTGACCTCAAATTGAGGCTTTTTACTGAGTTTCTTATTCACTCTTCATTTTCTATCCTCTAGATACCTTTCACCACTTTCTTATTTATTTATTTTATTATTATTATTATAGCTTTTTATTTACAAAACATATGCATGGGTAATTTTTCAACACTGACCCTTGCAAAACTTTGTGTTCCAACTTCCCCCCACCTCCTCCCCTAGATAGCAGGTAGTCCAATACATGTTAAATATGTTAAAGTATATGCTAAATCCAATATATGTATATATATTTATATAGTTATCTTGCTGCACAAGAAAAATTGGATCTAGAAAGAAAGAAAAAAAAATGAGAAGGAAAACAAATGCAAGTAAACAATAACAGAAAGAGTGAAAATGCTATGTTGTCCATGCTCATTTCCCATAGTTCTCTCTTTGGGTGTTTCTGACTTTCTTCATTTATTAAACAATTGGAACTGTTTTGAATCATCTCATTATTGAAGAGAGCCACATCCATCAGAATTGACCATTGTATAATTTTTTTTAATTTTAAATTTTTATTAAATTATATAGTTGTATATTTTTTCCAAATACATGCAAAGATAATTTTTAATATTTTTATTAATTTTATATTTATAACTTTTTTTTGACAATACATATGCATAGGTAATTTTTTTTTTTTTACAACATTATCCCTTGTACTCTCTTCTGTTCTCAATTTTTCCCCTCCTTCCCTCCACCCCCTCCTCTAGATGGCAGGCATTCCCATACATATTAAATAGCTTATAGTATCATTGTATAATTTTGTTGTTGCCATGTATAATGATCTCCTGGTTCTGCTCATTTCATTTAGCATCAATTCATGGTCTCTGAATTCAGGCCTTTCTGAAAACATCCTGTTGATCATTTCTTACAAAACAATAATATTCCATAACATTCATATACCACAATTTATTCAGCCATTCTCCAATTGATGGGCATCCATTCAATTTCCAATTTCTAGCCACTATAAAAAGGGCTGCCACAAACATTTTTGCACATGCCACCACTACTTTCTCCTTCACTCATCTCACATTATAAGACATTCTTTCTTGTCAGGTCAAACCCTGCACAAGAGATCTCATTCTATCACATTTTCTCTAAAGATTGCTCCTTCTATTTTCCACATTTTCTCATTTATCTTCCATTTCCCCCTATCAGCTTTCTATTCAACACAATTATTTCTTTGTCCCTCCCATCCTCAAAAAATTTACATTTGACCTCTCCATCCCTGCTGTTATCCCATGTCTCTCCTCCCCTTTGTGGGTAAATGTGAGGAAACCTACAGTAGGTGATTCTACTTCCTCTTCTCTTCCTATCTTTTTAACTCTTTTCAGTATGGCTTCTGACCTTATCATTTAACCAAAACTGCTATTTCCAACACTATCAATGATTTCTTAATTGCCAAATCCAGTAGTTCCATGGGCATACAACTACAAGGTCAGCACAATAGTTCTATAGACTTTCAATTGATAGTCTAAAACCTCTTCTCTCCCACATTTTGCTTTGGAGCCTCCCAAACACTGAACTAGCTCTGGCAATGTATGTTTCAACCTCATTATCTCTAGAAAAAATACTAGCTTATCCACAGCATTCAAAACTTCTCCATTTGCTATAACTGAGGTTTCACTTATGGATGATGACACAATATCTGTGTTTTCTTGGTGTTAACTATTAAGTCAAAATTTGCACAAACATCAGAAAATCTATCCATACTTTTGTTGTGTAAACTGGACAGTATACCAGTTCCATGCCAGGAAAACAATTACATCCATTTGAATTGTCTTAGAAAGATTCTGAAGATCATGACAGGATCCTTTTTCGAACTAAACTGCCAAGCATTCCAACTCTACTAGAGAAAGCACAACTCTATTGGGCTGACTAGATTGTTTGAATGATAAATGTATGCTTGCCAAAAGACTATTTTATGGAAAACTCATATAGGGCAAGCACTTACATGGTAGTCTGAAAAGGCTACTCTCAAGGTCTCTCTTAAGAATTGTAAAGCATTCAAGATGCTCAAAGTTAGAGAATCCATTCCAAATATTCATATGGACTATTTTGCTCAACCTGTGGCAGAAAATTCTGAGCTCATATTGATCTCATTCATATTCAGAAGCACTGTAACTTGACTCCAATATAATTATGTCATTTTGATCCTCTTTGAGAACAAAAGAAAACCATGAATCAGTCAAATGTAATAGCTTTTTCTCAATCCTCATTCTTTTTGACCTCTCTCTAATCTTTGACACTATCTCCCTCTAGGCTTTTCAGATACTATTCTATCTATCCAACCACTCCTTTGTAGATGTCTTTCATTTCATGTTTTCTAATTTCAAGTGTCCCATAAATTTTTGTCCTGGGCCCTCATATTCTCTTTCAATATTATTTCACTTAATCATCTCTATGTTAATGATTCTCTAATTTATTTATCCATTTATAACCTCTTTGCTGACCTCTAGTCTCAAATGTCCAACTGGACATCTTCAGTGTAATACCTCATAGACATGTTAAACTCAATACATCCAAAACTGAACTTATTCCTTTCCCTTCCAACCACTTCCCCCTTCCAAATTTTGCTTTTAATATTGAGGGTACTACTGTTCTCTCAGATTAACAACCTAGGTATCAATCTCATCTCCTCATTTATTTTTCTACTCATATCCAATTTCTTGCATTTTCAACATTTTTCTTGAATAAACCCCCTTCTCTCCTCTGATATTTTCAATACTTTGGTTCAAGTCTTATTTCCTTATGCCTGGACTATTGCAGTAGCTGTCTAACTTGTTCTGGCTCCTCGAAATCTTTCCCCATTCCAATTTATCTTTTACTCAGCTATTACAAGTTATATTCCTAAATATATTATTATAAATAAATATTTCTTATCGTGTCATACCCTTCTTAATAAACCCCAGTGCTTCTCTATTACCTACAGAATAAAATATAACACTACCTTCCTGGCTTCTTACACTTTATACACCTTCCCCTCACTTTTCAATTAGTGACACTGGCCTCCTTGCAGTTTCTTGAATTAGACTCTATCAAAATTGACTTTAATTTATAAGAAATCAAGCCATTCTCCAACTTATAAATGGTCAAAGGATATGAACAGACAACTTTCAGATGATGAAATTAAAACTATTTCCACTCATATGAAAGAGTGTTCCAAATCACTATTGATCAGAGAAATGCAAATTAAGACAACTCTGAGATACCACTATACACCTGTCAGATTGGCTAAGATGACAGGAACAAATAATGATGAATGTTGGAGGGGCTGTGGGAAAACTGGGACACTGATGCATTGTTGGTGGAGTTGTGAACGAATCCAACCATTCTGGAGAGCAATCTGGAATTATGCCCCAAAAGTTATCAAAATGTGCATACCCTTTGATCCAGCAGTGCTACTACTGGGCTTATTAATTATATAATTAATATTTGATCCAGCAGTGATACTACTGGGCTTATTAATTATATAATTATTATTAAGGAAATACTAAAGAAGGGAAAGGGACTTGTATGTCCTAAAATGTTTGTGGCAGCTCTTTTTGTAGTTTCTAAACTGGAAAATGAATGGATGTCCATCAACTGGAGAATGGTTGGGTAAATTATGGTATATGAAGGCTATGGAATATTATTGTTCTGTAGGAAATGACCCAACAGGAGGAATACAGAGAGGTTTGGAGAGACTTACATCATGATGTTGAGTGAAATGAGCAGAACCAGGAGATCATTATATACTTCAACAATGATACTGCATGAGGATGTATTCTGATGGAAGTGAATATCTTCAACATAGAGAAGAGCTAATCCAATTCCAATTGATCAATGATGGACAGAATCAGCTACACCCAGAAAAGGAACACTGGGAAATGAGTGTAAACTGTGATCTTTTTTTTGTTTGCTTTTCTTCCCAGATTACAATTCCAAATACAATTCTTCCTTTGCAACAACAACAACAAAATTCAGTTCTTCACATATATATTGTACCTAGAATATACTATAAGATATTTAATATGTATGGGAATGCCTTCCATCTAGGGTGGAGGGAAGGAGGGGAAAAATTCGGAACAGAAGGGAGTAAAAAAAAAATTACCTATGCATACGTACTGTCAAAAAATGTTATAATTATAAAATTAATAAAAAAATTTAACCATAAAAAAAAGAATTAGACTCTATCTCCTTATTTGGAGCAATTTTTTACTAGCTATCTTTTATGCGTGAAATGTTCTCTTTTCTCTTCACCAACCTTTGGCTTCTTTAGTTCCTTTTAAGTCCCAGCTAAAATCCCATTCTTTACAGGAAACCTTATTAATAGTGCTTTCCTTCTGTTGGTGATTTCCTATTTAGCCTTTTAAAAATTTGTTTTACATATTGTTTTCATGTTATCTACCTCCATTTGATTGTGAGTTCTTCAAGGTTGCCTTTCTTTGTATTATTAGTACTTAGTACAGTGCCTAGTACATAATAAGTACTTTAAAAATATTTATTAACTGACTCCAGAGAATGGAGGAACTCACCAATGATGGGTCAAAGGGAATAGCTACCTACTATGATGCTAACACTTCACACATATTTCATATGATCCTTACAATGACACTATGAGATAGTGTTGTTATCATCCTCATTTTATAGTTGAAGAAATTTAAGACAAACAGGTTAAGTAACTTGTTGAAGGTTACACAGTAAATGCTGAAGCTGAATTTGAACTCAGGTCTCTCTAACCCCAGACCCAGAACTTTTATGGATTGTGAATGGAGAACTCATCAATGAAAGAAAGGTGCCATTGTTAACAGAGGTAAGAACACAGTTGAAGAACTATTGTGACTTTCCCTTCCTCATTTCATGATTTTGATCAAAGAATTTATAATTATTTGTGGGATTCATCAAAGAAGCATTTTTAATCCAAGTTTTCTTTAAATTTAAATTTAAATTTAAATCTCTACATCCCCTTCTAACTATGAGAGTTTGATTTTATGGCCTACTATTGTGTTGGATAACAATATATTGCTTGACAAATAGGTTTCCATTGCTACATTTCTTCAATTTTTTAAAGTGACTTCTAAATTTGAATATCATGTAAATTCATCATGAAACCTAGCTTGACATCTAGGAGGCACAATCCTTTTCACATATTTCATATTATTCTAGAGATGATGGAATCTAAGGTCAAAGGAACCAAGCTCAGTTAACACTTTCATGTGAAAGTATATCTGCAGAAACCCTAAAGTCTGGCTAAAGCTAATATTTAGCCTTTGGAATTTAAGAATAAACCAAAAGGAAAATTAATGAGTTTGCCATTCATTCTTCCCTGCTGGACATTATCAGAATTTGACTGTTAGACATAACATATATACAGTGAGGTGAAAGGAAGGAAAAGAACTGAATTCACTTATTAGTGTGAGTTGGAATATTTCCAGTGACAAAACATATTACTGTTGAATTTTAGTCTCTGTGAAAGCCAACTTTAGTTAGCAGGATCTAGTGGGTCATTTTTCCCCAGTCTGATCTTTTGCTAATGACTGAAGGGAGATAGCTTTACTGAACTGATTTTGTTACTGAGCCCATCTTTCTTTCTCTCCTACCTGACAAGTCTGCCACAGTATACTTTCCTCTTGAGGTCAGCTTTATAGAATCATCCAGTCACTTGACAAACATTAAGTGCCAACCAACTATGTGCAAAATACAAATATAAATAAGTTTTCACAGACCTTACCAACTTGTTGGGGAAACCAGGAAAGAGGTACAAACAATGAAAACACCATGCAGAATGTAATAAATAACATAAGAAATATGCCAGGAAACTGCTAGGAGCTTTGGAGGAGGGAGACGTGATATTCATTTGGAAGCTAATAGAAGGGTTAATGAAAGAATGGTTAATCTGAGCTAAACCTTTAATAATGGATGAAAAGAAAATAAATAACAATGTAGATGAAATTAGAAGTATCTGATCAATATTTTCTTGAGATTTTGATGAGTAAAGGAGGGATATGGGAATAAGGCATTAAAAGTATATTGAGGGGGCAGCTAGGTGGCACAGTGGATAGAGCACCAGCCTTGAATTCAGGAGGACCTGAGTTCAAATCTGGTCTCAGACACTTAACACTTCCTAGCTGTGTGACCCTGGGCAAGTTACTTAACCCCAGCCTCAGAAAAAGGGGAAAAAAAGATAAAAAAAGTATATTGAGACTAGATTGTAGAAGGTCTTGAATGACACTGCCATATTGAAAGTTTTTGTATAGTGCAGGAGAAGACTTCTTACTCGGTGTGTAGAATGTAGAGATTCTGTCCATCAATAGTATAAAGTCCAATAGTCCTAACACAATAGTATAGGTTGAAATGAAAAACTAGGTCAGTTAAACTAGAATTATCTATGGAAGAGGTGATGATGAATTGATTTCAATTTCTTTACAAATTGAAAGGGTTTTCCTCTCCAACAATATTTCTGTCTCTTTAGCTAGACTTATTTGCACATTTCTTTAGCTAATGAAATAAATCTGATTTCTAGGCAGAGTGAGTATAAAAGTATAAAAGTCTGTTCCAGTGAATCAATATTTAGTCAGCTTTGCTGCTATTTCTGCTTTGAATTTGTACTCTTGTTCTAATAACTGGGTTGTTCTAATAACTTGTAACCAAGTTCTGCTTAGTTTAATGGTTATATCAGATGTTTTTCCTTTATATAAAGGAGTTGGGTATACCTTAAGGAGATGTTCATTTCTCTGACCTCCATCAAGATTATCTACATAAATTATTGGCTCCCCTTGCAAGAACACATACTTACAAAGTTTGAAACATAAACAGTTTTATTTTTAAGTTAATAAAATGGACAGGGCTTGTAGCTGAACCCAGAAAAAGTAACTATACCTACCTCAGTAATTCTTTTCTACAGGTCTATGTAGTCTTCATTACTCACAATATTAGGAGCCTTCCTTTGTATGTCATTTGGGATGGCTCTTTGATGTTGTAATTTCTCTTCTTTATTTTTCCATCTGTATCACATTGAATGTTTCTTGAATTCTCCTTTGGTCGCTATTCTCCACCAATGGTACTCAACTGCTATAGCTGGCCTTTATCCCAGAGATGTTAATTAATCCTTTTATAGTGACTGTTTTCAATTGCTTTTTCTAGAAGGTGTAATTACTTCTTTCTCTTATTTTATTACTTGGCCTTTGCTCCTCCTCCTGGTTTAGCTTTACTCCAGAAGATAGTCATCATCTATGTTAATTTTTAAGCAAGTTCTGCTTGCCACATTGCAAAGTTCTACTTTTCTCTAGCAGATGGTTCTTGACCTTCATTTGATAATCATTCTCTTCACTAGCTCTTCCATTTGTATATCTCCCAAAATGTGGAAGAGATTTAGTTTCCCCAAATTTGTAACTTAATCTGGTAACTAGACTTCTGCCTTGCTCCCCAGTCCTAAGACCCTACATTACCCCCATTTGTCAATTTATTCACTCTGTTTCCTATTTTCTGGAATTCAGTGCTTTTCAAATATGTAGCAGTCATTCTCTTTCCTAGGGGACTAGCTCACCAATCTGTTTTTTATGGATCCTATTTTTGAGAGTTCATTATATAATTAAAAATACAAACCTTTTAATCTTAAATCCTCTTTTGCATCTAGTTCTAGCACACAAGCTTCTTTGGTAGATTTATTGAAAGGAGAGATTGTCTTTCCTAAATTGTCTAAATGAGGAATACATCATGATGAATCAGGGCTATTTCTTTCCTCTCTCCCAGTAATAAGATCTTTAACTTGCAGCAGGATTCTTTCTTCCCTCAATTTATTCTTGTTATTCAGGGGAATATAATTTCTCTCTTTACATTTCTCCTTTCTTCTCACCTGTTTCTCAGGGTAGTTCTGCCAGGCTATTAAACTTTTTCAGAGGCTTCTTTGAGAAAGATCTTTAAAACATTTGACAGGTAACATGATATAATGACGGGAATACTGGAATTATAATAAAAAAGATTGGGGTTTGAATTCTATTTTTGATGCTTACTAGGTGATTAGTTATAAGTAAACCACTTAACCTTCCTGAGCCTCAGTTTTCTCATCTGGAAATTCAGGATAATTAGATGTACATTACCTACCTCACAGGCTTTCTGTGAAGTACAAATGAGGTAATGTATTAAAAATGTTAAGCAGAAATGCTACAGAATGTTAAGTTATTAAAAATGTTAAGCAGAATGTTAAGCATGTTATTATATTATATAATAAGTTATTAAGTTATTAAAAATGTTAAGCAGAAATGCTACAGAAATGACAGTATTAATATTATTGATGGACAGAAGAAAGGTGTCTAAGAATAAAGAATTGCCTCAATAAAATGAGTATAATAACAAATTGTCACCAGGCAAAGGGAAATAAAGAGAGTTTGCCTTGTCCTAAAGGGCTCCTAAATCTTTCCCTACAAGAAGTCTGATTTAAATCCTAGAGGAGTCTCTCCTTATATTCTCTAAGACTTTTACATTTTACTCCAGAACTTTGTTTATAGTTCATATCTTCCTCAAAAGGGAATGTAGGTCTTCCTCAAAGTGCAATGTAGGTCAGGCATAACTCAACTATATACTACTTATAGTATAACTATACTTATATAACTTATATAACTACTTATTCCATCTACATCTTCCCTGTTCTCATAATTGAAAGGCTTAAAACACAAAGAATTAATAAAAATACATCAACTAAGATTTAAAACGTGATACAGCAAATTATAAATCATTATATTCTCTATGGAAGTTGATACTTTAAAAATACATGTAGCCTCTAGTGCATGTATTAAATAGGCTTTTCACCATCACCTTGACTCAACAGCTAAAGAACTTGTTTCAAGGTTCATTTATTCTACCCAGAGAGACCAAGTATTGGCCTCATTATCCCTTGAGCTGCCTCATTAAGATAGATTGTTCTGCCACTGGGCAGATCCTTCCAGACTGTGCAGAAAAGCCACTGGACAGTGGCTGCCAGACAGGCCTGGGAAAGCTACTCTGCTACTCGGCAGTTGCTACAGGATGTTCGTTTGTGGATTTTTTTTTTTAAGGTCCAGCATCAATGTTTGGCAGGTTGATCCATTGGTCTCCTGGTTTGCTCTTCTGTGTTGCAGTCTTCCCCATTTTTCTTGACTTTCTGGATTAGGGAATGCTTCACTCTTTAGATGGACTGTTACTGTTCACTTGTCAGTTGGAGTGCTATAAAAAGTATTTTAATTTAGGCAACAGCCCTTTTGCAAAGGATTGCCAAAAGCTTCCTCCATTTATGAGTCTCTTTCCCTTTGGGAGAAAAACATGTATAAATATGTTATATACAAGGGAAAAATAGGACATGATTAGGAAAAGAAGGCACTAGAATTTAGAGAGAGAAGCAAAGTTTTCTTGCACAAATTAGCATTGTAGCTGGTATCTCAAAGAAGATAGGAGGTAGAAATAAGGTGAAAGAATTTCAATTATAGGGGTTAGTTAGTGAGAATACTCAGAATTGAGAGAGGTGTGAAATAGCAAGGACAGGGGTCCTCAAACTATGGCCCGTGGGCCAGATGTGACCCATTGAGGATGTTTATGTGGCCGGGTTATGGCAAAATCAGACCAGAAGTGACATTTGACCTAAACTCACATTAGCAGTGCACACTTCCTGCACTGGGCTGAGGTAGCAGAGTGTGAGGCTATACTGAGGTGAGGTGAGTTCCCAGGCTGGGATGTATGGTATGGGGAAGGGAGAAAGATGCAGAAGATGGAGAACTGATAGCCCGTGGCCTTATAAAGCAATGGAAGCCACCACAATAGACAGGCGGGAAGGATGTACAGTGCATGTTGCAGTACTGACTGCTATGTCACCCAGAGTGAGGCTCCTGGCTGTGGCCCTGTATCCATAGTGACCTCATGTCTGGCTGTTGTGGTCATCAGTTTTATCACTGTGTGTATGTTCTGTAGTTTCATAAAGAGATGGAATATTGCTAACATATGTCATCACCTGATAATCACTGGGGGTCTGACCTTAGTGCCCCCCCCACTTATCCTGAGAATGAAGGGGTGCAGAGCTGGTGTACTGCTTCATCCCCCTCCAGATTCTTAAGGTCTCCATACACTTGTGCAGCTTCAAGTCACATGATGACCTCCCCCATAAACCCCAATGTACGATTTGCCACTGAAGCTCATTCTGCACATACAATATATCATGCAGTTATATACATATATGCACAGTCTTACCTGCGATTATGATAAATTACAAGTGCAGCACATACAATAATGCAGCTCTGGATCATGAGAATTGATCCCAGGATTCAGAGGAAGCCAGAGCATTTGGGAGTGCCGCCTGAGTAGTGACTTGTGTGCAGTGAAGGTCTGAAGCAGGAGAGAGAGTGTGGGAAACGGAGGCATCACAGCGCAGAGGCAGCTTGGAGGAAGTTGGGCATTACAGTCTGTATATCTCTGTGTAAACAAAGTTATTGCTGGTATTTTTTTTTTTTTTGTGGCACTGTGTGTGTGTGTGTATATATATATATATATAATGTCTGTGTTCAAAGAATATAATTTGCGTCGACACAATGAAACTCAACATAAAGATAAATATGTTTGGTTGGAGACATGAGAAAAGATAAAATATTAAAACTGAAAAATACATTGCAACTCAGTAAAATATTTTTGTGAAGCAGAAGCAGCTAAATATTTCATCATTGCGAGCAAGTTTTCAAGTTGCCAAACTAATAGCACACACTGGCAGACCATTCATGGAGGGAAAATTTGTTAAAGAATGCCTTCTTTCTGTTGCCAAAGAGATGTGTCCAGAGAAGGCCAATTTATTTAGTACAGTGAATCTTTCAGGACCTACAATTACATGGATGATTGAAGAAATGGGAGACAATTTGCATCAGCATTTGCAAAACTCCACAAAAAAAATTTCATATTTTTCCTTGGCACCCAACGAAAGCAATGATGTTCATGATTCTGCACAACTTCTAATTTTTATTTGTGGGATGAATGATTATTTTGAAGTCATAGAAGAGCTTGCTGCACTGCAAAGCATCAAAGGAACAACTACAGGAGAGGATATCTATGAAAAGGTTTGCCAAACTATGAGTGGTTTGGAGCTAGACTGGGCTAAACTAGCTAGCGTGACAACTGATGGTGCCCCAAGCATGGTGGGATCTAAGAAAGGAGTAATTGCTCGCATTAACCAAGAGATGGACAAACATAACCATTCTCATCCAATAGCCATATACCGCCTCATCCACCAACAAGCGCTGTGTAGTAAATCACTGAAGTGGGACTCTGTTATGAAAATTGTGGTATCTTGTGTTAACTTCATTAGAGCTAATGCAATAAATCACAGACAATTTCAGGAATTTCTGTCTGAGCTAAACTTGAGTATGAAGATGTTCTATATCACAAAAAAAGTCCATTGGCTGTTGAGGGAGAGTTTTGAAACGTTTCTATGACTTACTTCCACAGATTACAACTTTTCTGCTTTCAAAAAACAAAGAAGTACCAGAGCTCAATGATGCAGAATAGAAATGGCACCTTGCCTTTCTGACAGATGTCACAGAGATACTCAACGATTCCAATATCCAACTTCAAGGAAAGAGGAAGCTCATCTGTGATATGTAATCACATTTTAAAGCATTTGAAGTAAAATTAGGCCTCCTCATCAAACAAGTGAAGGAGGAAAACTTCTGCCATCTCCCCACAGCTCAAAATCTGTTAGCAGAAAAAGTGTTGATTGCATTCCCAAACAAAACATGTGTGGATTCATTGGGAAAATTGCAAGGAGTTCCAATTTAGATTTAAAGAGCTTCATCTCCATGAACAGGACATACAGCTTTTCCATAACACATTTTCTATTGACATTGAAAATGTAGATACAATTTACCATCTCTGAAAGATGCATTCAATCAAGCAGCCTTCATAATTTCTATGCATCTCTCCCCTCTGAGACATATCCTCATCTCAGGAACCATGCACTCAAAATGGCAGCCATCTTTGGCAGCACTTCTGTCTGTGAACAGACTTTTTCTAGAATGAAACATTTGAAATCTCCAATCAGATCAATACTAACAGATGCACACTTGCATCACTTGTTACGATTAGCAGTGACAAATATGGACCCAGACATTGACCATCTCATTAGCCAAAAGCAGGCCCATAGTTCCCATTGAAATACTGGTAAGTTTGTTGATTTAACTTTACTTCATTTTAAATATTGTATTTGTTCCAGTTTTGTTTCTTCACTTCAAAATAAGATATATGCAGCGTGCATAGGAATTTGTTTATAGTTTTTTTGTTTTTACTATAGTCCGGCCCTCCAACAGTCTGAGAGACAGTGAACTGGTCCCCTATTTAAAAAGTGTGAGGGCCACTGAGCAAGGATTACAGTATTCCTGGATCAAGAGTACATAAAGGTGTAAGAATACTGGAAAAATAGTGTAATGATATTTTTATGAAAGGCTTTGAACTTCAAACAGTAGATTTTGATTTAATTCTTGATATGATTGGGATCCCTTGGAATTTAATGAGTATGATGGTGACATGGTCAAAGTGATACTTTAGAAAAATAACACTGGTGGCTGAATGGAGAATGGATTAAAGTTGGATGTAATTTGAGGTAGGCAGACTTACCAGCAAGTTCATGCAATAAAAATTTGAGTATGAGAAAAGGAGTGTTGCATCAGAGTGGTGGCAATATCAGAAAAGAGGAGTATATTTGAGAGATGTTGCAAAAGGGAAATTGACAGGCCTTGGCAATAAATTGCATTTGACTCTTAGATTGGTGAGTATTTGGGAAAAGGAAGATAGTAGAGACAATAATGGGGAAATTTGGAAGGTGGAGAGGTCTTTGGGGGGAAATGTAATGAGTTCTGATTCAAGTGTGCTTAAAATGTCACAACATGCAATTCAAGATATCTGAAGAGTTGGAATTTGGAATTGCAGGACTGGAGGTCCATAAAGACATGAGAGCTTAATAAGAATATTTGAGAATCATCAACATAGAGAAAATAATTAAATTAAAAATAATTAAAAAGCTGATGATATCACCAAGAGAAATATCATAGAGAGAAAAGGGACCAGGACAAAACCCTGTGGAATAATCATGGTTAATGTGACCTGAATGAAGATTCAATAAAAAAAGATGGAGGAAGAATGGAAGTAGGACAAGAAACCAGAGAGAATGATTTTCAAAAACCTAGAGAGAAAAGAATATTTAGAAAACGAGGATCAACAATGTCAAAGCTTTGGATAGAAAGTTTTAGTTGCTGCGAGGTTGGTAGTGGAATTGTTAGGAATTAAGAAGAAAGCAAGGTGAAAGGAAGTGGATTCCTGTTAGGGGACTGCAATTCTCCTGGAAAAACATGAGACCTGGAGCAAACTGAGGGTTGCAAACACCACAACATGGCCTCGAGGGCAAAGTTCCTTGTGTTCCATGCATCAGTTGTTCTGAAAAAATGGCTCTGTTCCCAGGCGAGAGCTCTGGAACTTCCTCTGTAGGATATGCAAGTTTCATCTTGCTTACCTCAGCTTATTGGTGCAGGCTTTGGAACATCCTGGTGGATGGGGATAAAAGAAGGGGAACAGAGAGGAGGAGAGAAGATGTGAACTCTTTGCTTGAACATGCATTAAAGTGCCTCCTAATCTCATCTCTACTGGTTTGTGATTCTCTTTGTTGAACATTGTGGTCGTGTCTGGATGCATACTGAAGGCAGTAAGGAGGTAAGACCCAGCTGCCTGCAGGTTTAGAACCTGACAGATTTCCTTTTTTGCAGATGTTCGTCTCAAGGATTTAATCATAAAATTAAAAAAAATAGCAAGATATTTAGTAGTCTTTTAATATTTAGAACTATAATCCAAGAAATTTAAGTTTTAGAACTAAAGATTTGTGAGTCATCAGCATATCATTGATAAAGCCAAGGGAAATAATAAGATTGTGATAAGGAAAAAGTAGATAATAAAGAAGAGGACACAAACATAAACCAACATTTCAACCTTATATCAAGGTAAGGTCAAAATGAGTTTGTGATTTATTTTATTTATTTTATGAAATGTATGCAGATATAGACAAAGTGGTTTTTATATAGACACCAACAAACACAAAGTCATTTTGGAGGGAAGGCATTAGTAGTTGGGGGATAGAGATCAGACTTCACATAGCTCTTGAGTGTTGGATTTGGAAATGAAAAATATATATGTGTGTGTATATATTTATATGTAGAAATAAATTATGTGTGGTATGTGTATATGCATGTATGCACATACATGTGTGTATGTGTTGTGAACACACACATGACATGGCATGTTTGTATGTTATTAATCTATATCTATGTGCATGGATGTGTGTAGGGGCATGTTGGTGTGTCTGCATAGTGTATGTTTGAGTATATGAAATATATGTGATGGGTGAGAGGATATGTGTGTAGAATATGCATCTGTGTGAGTGTATGTGAGTAGTTACTGTGTAACTGAATATGTGGGTATGTGTGTTATGGATAAGAAGATGTGTGCACATATGTGTGCACCCATGTGTGTCCTGTTCCTCTAGGCTGGACAGATATAAAAAAGTCACTGTCAAAGTTAGTTGGCCAAGCATGGGTCTGTGGGTTTTGTTTTCAAAATGCTCCCCCTTTCTGCTGTCTTTAAGTGAAGAGGGGCCCCTCCCTCACCTCTAGTCTACTCTATGGCTCTGCTTCCTGGGTATTCTGAGCTAGTTGCAATTGATTGGAAACTCTCAAGCTCCCAGTGTTTTCCCCTTTAAAAAAGTCTGTTTCTGTTATTCAGAGCAGAAACTGGCAGGCTTGATGACCTCCAGATTCTTTTCCAGTTCTTAATCCAGGATCTCAGCTTTGGTTTACAGGGAAGGCAGGGAGGCTTGGTAATTAAGGTATTTGAAAAGAACCCTCTTGGGAGAAAGCACTGAGACTGGCTCATCTTGGCCCCAGAGGGCACACTTAGCGGGTAGTGGTTGAAGCCAGTGGTGGACATAGGCTGGAACCAAGGAGACTTCTAACAAGAGTTCTCCAAGTGTGCAAGGAGCTATATGGGCAGATACGGTGATTACCACTATTGGTGGCCCAGCCTTGAAGTCCTACTTGTATTGCAGCAGGAGACCTGTGAGGGCCCTTGTGCCTCAGGCATTCCTCAGAGAATCAGATAAGAAGTCAGGCCCATCCTTTTGTCTCTCACTGGGAGAGACTGGGAGAACTTGCCTTCTTTCTCAGTTCTTGCCATACCAGGAACAAAGTAAATATTTCATGAATACCTCTTGAGGAGTGAAAATTCATCTTCCTCTGACCATCATGGGCTTTTTCCATTAAAAAATAACCCTAGGATGATTATCACTCAATAATTCTCTGCTTTCTGAGGCCAGCTTGCTGTTATTCTACTATCCATGGACACTGAGACCAGTCATGAGCTGGGACGGGTAGGTAGTGGTGTGTGGGAACATGGATGCACCATCTTGACACAGTGGAAGGATACTGGAATTTGGGGTCCAAAAACGTCAGTTTAAATCTCCCTGTTGCCCATGACATTTGTGATCTCAGGCAAGCGATTTCACTTTGCCGAGTCTCAATGTTCTCGCCCTCATCAGCTGAAAGAGCGGGTTGGATGAAGTGGCCTCTGAGGCCATTTCCTGTCATAGATCTTTATTGCCATATCAGATTGAACTCCTGTCACCATGGCATGGCGGAAAGGGGACTGGAAGTGAAATTTAGAAGTTCTTGTTGTTATTCGTGTGGGACTCTCCATGGTCCTGTTGAGATTTTCTTTTCTTTTAATAGCTTTTTATTTACAATATATATGCATGGGCAATTTTTCAGCAAATTTGTTCCAATTTTCCCCCTCCTTCCCCCCACATCCTCTCCCAGATGGCAGTGTTAAACATATTAAAGTTTATGTTAAATACAATATATGTATACATGTCCATACAGTTATTTTGCTGCACAAGAAGAATCGGACTTTGAAATAATGTACAATTTATCTGTGAAGGAAATAAAAAATGCAGGCAGACAAAAACAGAGGGAGTGGAAATGCTATGTAGTGGTTCATACTCATTTCCCAGAGTTCTTTCGCTGGGTGTAGCTGATTCTATTCATTATTGAACAAATGGAACTGATTTGGTTCATCTCATTGTTGAAGAAAGCCATGTCCATCAGAATTGATCATCATAGAGTATTGTTGTTGAAGTATATAATGATCTCCTGGTTCTGCTCATTTCACTCAGTATCAGTTCATGTAAGTCTCTCCAGGCCTTTCTGAAATCATCCTGCTGGTCATTTCTTACAGAACAATAATATTCCATAACATTCATATACCACAATTTATTCAGCCATTCTCCAATTGATGGGCATCCACTCAGTTTCCAGTTTCTGGCCAGTATAGAGGGCTGCCACAAACATTCTTTCACATGCAGGTCCCTTTCCCTTAAGATCTCCTTGGGATATAATAAGCCCAGTAGTAACACTGTAGGTCAAAGGGTATGCACAGTTTGATAACTTTTTGAGCATAGTTCCAAATTGCTCTCCAGAATGGCTGGATGTATTCACAATTCCACCAACAATGTATCAATGTCCCAGTTTTCCCATATCCCCTCCAATGTTCAGCATTATCTTTTCCTGTCATCCTAGCCAATCTGACAGGTGTGTAGTATATCTCAGAGTTGTCTTAATTTGCATTTCTCTGATCAATAATGACTTGGAGCATCTTTTCATATGGCTAGAAATAGTTTCAATTTCTTCATCTGAAAATTGTATGTTCATAATTAGAGTCAATTCTCTATAAAATTTGGAAATTTATCAGAACCTTTGACTTAAAAAAAATGTTTTCCCAGTTTATTGTTTCCCTTCTAATCTTGCCTGGATTAGTTTTGTTTGTACAAAAGCTTTTCAATTTGATATAATCAAAATTTTTTATTTTGTGATCAATAATGATATCTAGTTCTTCTTTGGTCACAAATTCCTTTTTCCTCCACAGGTCTAAGATTTAAAATGTCCTGTGTTTTTCTAATTTATTTATAATTTCATTCTTTATGCTTAGATCATGAACCCATTTTGACCTTATCTTTGTGTATGGTGTTAAGCATGAGTCAATGCTTAATTTCTGCCATACTAATTTGCAATTTTCCCAGCAGTTTTTGTCAAACAGTGAGTTCTTATCCCAAAGTTGGGGTCTCTGGGTTTGTCAAACACTAGATTATTAAAGTTATTGACTACTTTGTCTTTTGAACCTATCTATTCCACTGATCAACTATTCTATTTCTTAGCCAATACCAAATGGTTTTGGTAACTGCTGCTTTATAATATAGTTTTAGATCTGGTACAGAGAGGCCGCCTCCATTTGATTTTTTTTTTTTTTTCATTAGTTCCCTTGAAAGTCTTTGTTGTTATTTTTCTAGGTCATTAAAATAGTTTTTTGGGAGTATGATTGGTATTGCACTAAGTAAATAGATTAGTTTAGGTAGTATTGTCATCTTATATTTGCTCGATCTATCCAGGAGCTCTTAATATTTTTCCAATTGGTTAGATCTGACTTTATTTGTGTGGTAAGTGTTTTGTAGTTTTACTCATATAGTTCCTGACTTTCCCTTGGCAGATAGGTTCCTAAATATTTTATACTATTGGCAGTTACTTTAAATGGAATTTCTCTTTGTAACTTTAACTGTTGGATTTTGTTAGTGATGGGATTTTCTTGGTAGAAAGACTGGACTGGTTTGTTATTTACCTCTCCAGTTTATTTTACAGATGAGGAAACTGAGGCAAACAGATGGGTTTATGATTTAGACATAAAGGATGAGAATATAAACAAATTAGAACAACAAAGGATAGTTTATTTATCAGATCTTTCAATAAAGGAGCCATTTATGACTAAACAGGAAATAGAGAACATTATGAAATGCAAAATGGATAATTTTGATAATGTTAAATTTAAAAGGTTTTACATAAAGTTCATAACCAAGATGAGAAGGAAAGCAGATATCTGGAAAACAATTTTTACAGCCTATTTCTGATAAAATATATAAAGAACTAAGTCAAATTTATCAGAATAAATGTCATTTCCCAATTTCCAGATGAAGAGATTAAAGCTATTTATATTCATATGAAAAATGCTCTAAAGAAAACTTAATGATTATGGGTTTCTTAGCAGAACCTGTGGAAAAAACCTTGATAAAAAATAATACAAGAAAATTGCCTAGAGCTTCTGAACACAGAATACAAAGTACCAACCAAAAAGTACATAGATTGCCTTTAGGAAAAATAAAACAAAACAAATTCCATGCTGTAAACTCTCTTTTTTTTTATTTTAATTTTTTAAATTAAACTTTTTATTGACAAAACATATGCCTGGGTAATTTTTTACAACATTATCCCTTGCACTCACATCTGTTACGACTTTTCCCTTCTCTCCCTCCACCCCCTCCCCTAGATGAGAAGCAGTCTTATACATGTTAAATACGTTATAGTATATCCTAGATACAATTATATGCATGCAGAACCGAACAGTTCTCTTGTTGCATAGGGAGAATTGGATTCAGAAGGTAAAAATAACATGGGGGAAAAACACAAAAATGCAAACAGTTTACACTCATTTCCCAGTGTTCCTTTTCTGGGTGTAGCTTATTCTGTCCATAATTGTTCAACTGGAACTGAATTAGATCTTCTCTTTGTCGAAGATATCCACTTCCATCAGAATACATCTTCATACAGTATCATTGTTGAAGTGTATAATGATCTCCTGGTTCTGCTCATTTCACTTACATGCTGTAAACTCTTATACACATAATGGTTAAATTGAAAATCCCAGTGATGAGTAATAAATAAAGGCAGCAAGCAACCAAGAGAAAAAACTTCATGTAGAAAGGAAAAGAAATTTGAGTAATTGAAGCCTCTTTTGCATCCAACAGAAAATTAAGTAGTGAGTGGAATTATGTGTCCAAAGAGCAAAGAAACTCAGGATGCTTGCAAGCCAAGATGACAAACATGCAAACCTCTATCAAAAATGAAATACCTAGGTCATTACATTTTCCTTTTTTAAGTTTCAAATTATTTTTATTCAGGCCATAAATACCAAGAAAAATAACATTTTCATACACACAGAAGAGCACATGTATGAAATTATAAATTATTATTTCATACTTCTTGCTTGTCTGTGATTCTTTCTAACATTCCCTCTGTTCTCATCTATTCATTGGCCACAATTTGGATTTTAAAAATTTATGAATAAATGCAGGAAAATGGAAATATTACCACATTCTTTTCTGGGATTACAGTAAAATAAATAGTAGTTCAAAATTTTGAAGAAAGAATAAAAAATAATTGTAGAGTAATTTAATTCTTTAAAAAGATAGGTCAAGAACACAAATCAAAGAAACATTAAAATATATATCAGACAAAATTACAATAGTGAGATAACATCAAATCTTATGGGATGCAATATATCTCTAAGTGAATTCCTCAATGAAAAATTTAAAAAAAAGATTAGAAATGGAAAAAATTGTGAATACAACTAAAAATAGAAAACTTTAAAAAATAATTGAGCACCAAAATAGAAATCTTAAAAATCAATGAAGAGATGAACAAAATTAAAGTTATATAAAAATTAAAAGTAGTAGTTGATTTAAATAAAAACATTGTATTATAAATTAAAAAGGAGTGTTCACAACCAAAATTAAAATGAGGGAAACTATCTGAAACTATTTTACCTGATTATATTCCAACAAAACTAATTACAAATGAAATGGATGAATATTTACAGACACATAATACATATTAACAAACAAGAAATAAATAATTCAAGGAATCTAATATAAGAAGGAAATGAACAAGTTATAAATGAAATCATTTATGAAAATGAACAAACTATAAAGAAAAAAGAGAAAACTCTAGGACCAAATAGATTTATAAATGAATTCTATCAAGCATTAAAAGAATAAGCAATTTTAATATTAAATGAATTGCTTTAAAAATAGAAAAAATATGAAACTTTCTTTCTATCATGAAAATATGATGTGACAAAGGAGAAAAAGAAAATATAGAACAATTTTGTAATAAACATTGGGACAAAAAACTTAATAGCCTGGATCCAGAGAGGAGAATCCTTACTACTGAGTTGAACTGAATTATTACTTCTATTTTCATTACCTCTGTTAGAATCAATCCTTCAAAGAGTGAGATAAAACAGTTTAAAAGAATAGACAGAAAAGATTTACAAGTAAATAAAAGAAACAGATTATACTTAGTACGTTTGAAATTTTAAGTCCATTAGGAATACAAAGAGACTAAGGAAGGGAAAAAAGCCATAAATATTAAAAATAGAGTTCACAAAAAAGTTAACTAAGGAAATTGCTTTTAGAAAAAGTTATAGAAAGTAAATTAAAAAAAGAAAATTCAAAGAAAATAAGTTACAGAGCAAGAGAGGAGGGAGGGAGGATTTTGATTTATCAGCCATTTAACTTAAAAAGAAGATAGAAGTTTGCCAAATGAGAAGAAAGTAGATGGTTAATAAATATCATCTAATAGTAATTTGGGTAAAAATAATTTTACAATCAAAGTATTGTCTTAAAAGAGGAAACTGAGCAAAATTATTGTTAGACAAATTATTTCATTATTCAACCTAAAGTTCCTCCAAAGTTACCAATAATGTTTTAATCAAATTAATTTTTTTTTCTTGATCTGAGTCTTCTTTAGACCCCTATGCTGGATCTTTCTTTAGGATATGGGTATTAAATATCCATGTTCCCCATGGAAATGTCCTTCATTGTTTTCTTTTCTCCCTCCATACTATTTTTTTTTTGGTGATACCAACAGGTTGACCAATCATTTTTCATTATTGCTTTTATTATATGAATGTATATAAATGAAACCAACAAGGATGATATGTTAAAAAGTATTTTAATTAGAACACAAAATATTTCCAAATGGTGTGATAATTTTCTCTAAAAAGCTCCTAAAATCATAAATCTGGTTCCTTAGAGATAATCTAATGTAGCCTAGATAACTCTGGGTATCTTTATCCCAATACCTATTCAGAAGAGACGATCCAGTTTTGTAGTGCTCAATTGTTTACATCTCCCTTAATATCCTATGGGTACTCCACAAGGAGTCAGAAGTAATTCTGTAATGAGGCACCAAAAATATGCTTCTTTTATACCTATTGCTCTTCTCCATTAGAAAAGGGTATTAAGTTTGTACAATAAGAACAATTGGTATAAAATATCCTCCTAAATGTCTGTGATACATACCCCCTAAATACATACAGAGGAGGAAATGGATTCAAGCTTAGAGAATGTATGTGGCAAAAGACAATTCTTTCTTGATGAAATTCTTTTTCTTTAGAAGTTAGCCTTGAGCATTGTCTAGTCAATTTGAACTCCTTCTAGAATCATGAATCCATTCTATCTTTAGCTTGCAATGATGCAGACATTGCTGCTAGCTGATCTAGGACCATTATTAAGGACACTGATGGGAAAATTGAAGCCAATGTTGTTTTAGGATATGATGCTTGAATACCAGTTGGGAGCTAGGCGCTGTAGAAGGTTATCCTTAAGCCTAAAGGAATGACAAAAGAAGACTTAGTTAAGTTCTCTCCTCCCTTTTTCCTCCCACAGACAGTTTCTTAGAATTTTCAGCTAGGACTTCTTCCCATTTCTGAAATTCCATTCTATCTAAAGTTTCCATTAATTTATAGATGATCCCTAGATTGTGATCAAATTTTCTCATACTATCCAAACATATCTTACTACATTCAAATTATGTTCTTAATTATGTTGCAAGGTCAAAGGCTTTTTAATAAAATCCTGTTCATGGCTGACATATTTTAATGGGTCAAGACTAAAATGAAATGGTTAATTTCCTCACCCCAGTCTTATACTCATGCAACACTTCTGTGATAGATGAGGAAATTGAAACCCAGATGGTTGAAGTGATTTGTTGAAGGTCACAGTGTGCTGACAGAAGAGGATTGGAACCAATTCTCTTGATTCTTTCTATTATATGATAATTAAGATTAGCTGCATAGAAAGAGCTTGATAGTTATTTCTGAACATTTTCTTGGAAAAGTATTCATGAATAAAGTAATGTGTATGCATTTTATTGTCCATCAAATATTTTTCATGACTTATTAGTCTGTGTTAATATTCGTGATTACAATGATATGGCAGTATTTTCCCTTGCATTCTATATCTAAGCTATATTTAGTAGATATATTTAATCTTCTAATGAGTACTAAGTGATTTTAAGTTGTATTATCAGGAAAATTGAGTCCTCAGTTCCTTAGAAGTCTCTTTAGTAACTCAAGTGATGAGTCATGAGCACTAAGAGACTAAGGATCATTAGATCCTTAGAGAAGTATGAGAGACCTCCAAAGAGGCAGAGAATACAAGAGCCCACATTACCAGCTAAGCACTTATGGAAGAGAAAAGGCAGAGAAATTCAATTAGACATTACATATCCCTCTAAGAAAGGCTGGGCTTGAATTCTCAGTACACAATGGTCTGTTTTACTTAGAAACTTCATGACATGATTGGCCATTGTCACACCTACTAGTTGCTGTCCAAGAAGACTTCAATATAGCCACCATGTTCTTGAATTGTGTTAATTGAAAGCTTCTTTCCAAGTGCTAAGATTTAATAAAATTGTGTTTGTACTATCAGTCTTAAATAGAATCTTTTCTAATTTCTATCCATTCTTTAAAACCTAACTCAAACCTTAACTTTTTCATGATACTTTCTTTCACTATACAAGCACATCTTTATCTTTCTTTTGTATGAAGGATTCCTTTGTCTTTCAGACTTATAGTCAGCACCAATATTACTCTAGTATTTTAAAGTTGTAGAGGTTTGCTAGTAAGGAAAAGGCTCATCTTATAAAATGATAGACTATTAAAAATAACAGCAGAGAGGATCTGAGTGATTAATTATAAAAAATGAAAGAAGAGGGAGATCATCATGATAAATGATCTCATTTTTTTCCCAGTAAAATATGAAGCAAGATTCTCCACTGAAAAACATAGTCACTAATCCTGATATTCAGTATTCTGGGGCCATCCCCCAAAGAGAAAAGGTCCAATAGAGGTACCAGAATTATCCTTGACTGTCTTATAGAAACAAGCCTAGATTAGTATAGCATAGTTCACTATAGAGGGCCCTAAAAGAAAATGCCCCAGGAGTTGGATACTGTGTCAGAAGCCAGGACCAGATATCATTCACTGTGTGATATCACTCAGCAGCCATGAAATGCTATTCCTTGTTCCTCAGAGACTCTGCAGGTAATATATTGCTTCTTTCTATGGGGAGATTTGGAGTTTCTCCCAGCTCTTAAGATTGAATTATTGGCCAGGAGAGAATGGCCTGGCTTAGCTGAGGGAACTGTCTTTGGTGGATGAGTCAGGACACAGATATTGTTGTGTTTCAGTCCTTCCCAGGAGCAAATGCAGATGTTTCAATGGAACAATCAAGTATAGTGAATGGTACTAGAATAAATATGCTAGTAACCCCCCCCCCCACACCACTAATAAAAAGCTGCTAAAGTGAAAGTTAACTAATTGGGGAGGTATAAAAGAATAAACAGCTATTAGGATTTTTATTTGGACAATGGATATGGACTGTGTGAATCTCAAAGAAGGAGAATTCTTTTTTGACTTCTCAAAGAAGGAGAGATTACTTAATGTTAGTGATAGAAAGAATACCTGGAAGTGGCATTTGAAAGCAAGGAGTATTCTAATTCCCCTTCCTCAACTAGTCCTAGAAAGAACAACCGGTGTTATGAGAAGGAAATGAAGTGTCATTGAGGACCAGAAGGTCAGAATAGTGGGAAAAAAGTTTTAAGCTGAAAATAATATTGTTACCTGGGAGGTAGCCATTGCAGAGAACACAGTAGAAAAAATGGGTTTTTTGGGGGTGGTGCATTATAGCAATGATAGACCATTTGAAGTTATATCCCATAACTTTTGTCATGGATCCAATCAGCACAGTTTCATGATTTTCTCCATTTTACTTCAGCAGTGTGCGTGCACAAGGGCATGTGTGTGTGTATGTGTGTATGTGTGTGTGTGGGGGGGTGCATGTGTGTATAGTAATGCAAACAATGGATGATGGGAGTGATCCAAGGCAGAAACTAAGGGGGCAAGAGATTTAAGAGAAAAAGACATTGTAGAGCCAAACTAGTTTACCAAGGAATCAAGATAAAGAAAAAAGATTGTAGCTAATGTAGAGGTTATGGCCTAGAAAAGAACTGAAAGGCCAAGGAATTGGGCTTTAAAGTAAGAGAACTACAGGCTTCCCTTTGTTCTTTTCTGTCCTAGCTATTTTTTTTCTGAACACTATACTAGAAGTTGGAACTGAGACTTCCTGGGTCAGAAACATATAGCAGCTATTTTTTTTTTTTCTAAACTTCCTTACTCAGTACACAGTCTAAGATCTGTGATCACTCCTAACCTATGCTATTTCAGGGCATCTAAGTGCATTTATCTTTAATCTCTCTTTTCTATAGGCCACTTTCCTACTGCTTACAAACATTACCAGGGCTCTCTAAACCTAAAAAAAAAAAAAATTCTCATTCGACTTATCCATCCATCAGTCCATCCCTACTCCTTATCATCCTGTATCACTCTTAACTTTTGTGTTTAAATTCTATATTTCCCTCCATTTCCTCTCTCTTCATTCTCTTCTTAAGTCTTACAGTCTAGCTTTTGATCTCATCATTAAATTGAAACATTTTTTCTAAAAAGTTACCAATAACTTCCTAATTGATGGTCTTTTCTCAAACCTCATCCTTCCTGAGGACTCTAAATTTTGGGAACATTACTTTTACTCACTATCCTGTAGGACTGCTTTTTCTCAGGATTCAGTGCATTGGTGTCCCAGTTTTTCCATATCCACTCCAAAATTTATCATTATCTTTTCCTGTCATCTTAGCCAAGCTGAGAAGTGTGAAGTGGTACCCCAGAGTTGTCTTAATTTGCATTTCTTTAATCAATAGTGATTTACAGCATTTTTAAATATAACTAAAATGGCTTTAATTTCTTCATCCAAAAACTGTTTATATCTTCTGATTATTTATCAATTGGGGAACGATTTGAATTTTTATAAATTTGAATTTTATAATTTTGTAAATTTGACTTAGTTCCCATATATTTTAGAAATGAGATCTTTATCAGAAACATTGGCTATAAAAACTGTTTCCCAGCTTTCTGCTTCCTTTCTAATATTGGCAACATTGGTTTTACTTGTGCAAAAGCCTTTTAATTTGATGTAATCAAAGTTATCCATTTTGCATTTTATAATGTTTTCTAGTCCTTCTTTGACTATAAATTCCTCCTTTCTCCACAGATCTGACAGGTAGACTATCCTTCACTCTCCTAATTTGCTTATAGTGGCACCTTTTATGTCTGAATCATGAACCTATTTTGATCTTCTCTTGGTATATGGTGTGATATGTTGGTCGTTGCTCATTTTCTGACATGCTATTTTCTAATTTTCCTAGCAATTTTTGCCAAATAATGAGTTCTTATCCCAGTAGCTGTGGAATCTTTGAGTTTATCAAACAGTAGATTGCTATAGTCATTGACTATTATGTCTTTTGTACATAATCTATTTCACTGAACCACTACTTATTTCTTAGCCAGTACCAAATGGTTTTGATGACTGATGCTTTACAATATAGCTTTAGCTCTGGGATGGTTAAATCACTGTCCTTTGATTTTTTTCATTAATTCTCTTGATATTCTTGATCTTTTGTTATTCTAGATGAATTTTATTATTTTTTCTAATTCTATAATTTCTTGGCAATTTGATTAGTATGGTCTTGAATAAGTAGGCCAATATAGACAGAATTGTCATTTTTTATTATATTTTTTTCAGCTTATCCATGAGCAATTGATATTTTTTCCAGTTGTTTAGATCTAGCTTTATTCGTGTGAAAAGAAATTGTTCCTGAATTTGTCTTGGCAGGTAGACTCCTAGATATTTTATATTGTCTACAATTATTTTAAATGGGATTTCTCTTTATATCTCTTGAGGTTGGACTTTATTGGTAACATATAGAAATACTAATGATTTATGTGGTTTTATTTTATATACTGCAACTTTGCTAAAGTTGTTGATTGTTTCAAGTAGTTTTTTAATTGTTCTCTAGGATTCTCTAAATATACTATCATATCATCTGCAAAGAGTGACAGTGTTGTATCCTCATTCTCTACTCAAATTCCTTCATTTCCTTTTTCTTTAATTGCTAAAGCCAACATTTCTAATACAATATTTAATAATAGTGGTGGTAATGGGCATCCTTGTTTCACCCCTGATCTTATTGGGAATGCTACTATAAGCTATTCTGTTTAAATACATTTCTTTGGACCTAATCCAGTCCATCCTCATTGAATCCATTTAATTCAACCTTCATCAACATAACTGGACAAGTTATATAAGTTATTGTTTGGAAAGCTTTGCTTGAAAAGCTACAGAAACATGCCTTTTCTTTAAACACTGACATCCATCTATGCTTCAGATTCTATCTTTTTCCAAAATTAAAATATCTTTGTTCTGATTTAGACACCACTCCCTCTTGAGCCAACATTTCAAAATTTCTAACATGTGAAATGTATGAAGCATAAATAGCACACTTATGTGAGTTAGATTTATATCAAGATTGCAAAGAAGGAAAACAACACAATCAAAGTTGAAATCACAAATCACTTGATTATCTCAACAAATGCAGAAAAGGAATTAAAAGTATCCTTGTTTGCTAATAATTTAGTTGTTTATTTAGAACATCTTGAGGAATTAGCAAAGAACTGACATAATGAAAAATTTTAGTTGAATTTCAGCATAGAAAATAAACCCTCAAAAATTAACAGCATCTCTATGTAATAAAAATCAAACCTAAGAGGCAACAATTTCAAGGAAATCTTGTTCCAAAATAATCACAAAATATATCAACTATCTGTGGATGAATCTATCAAAGCACACAAAATACTATATAGATTTAGCTACCTAATGGTCCTCAAAGAAAAATCAACTTAAATAGATGGAGGAATATTTAGTACCCATGTCTAGTCTGTGAAAATATAATTATTATCACAGTACTAGCAAAGGTTACTATACTTTTAATATTACACCAATAAAATTATTTTAAAATACTTCAAAGGCCTTGCTAAAATAGTAAAATTTCAAAAATAAATGATCTAGAATATCAAAGGAATTTAGGGGGTAGTACAAAATACAAATAGTACCTTGAGACCTCAAGACAGACAAGAAAAAACCTGAAAGAATGAAAATCAACAACCTTATTTATGTTTGACAAACTAGAAAATAAAAATTACTTAGGAAATAAATCCTTATATGATAAAAATTATCAATAAAACTAGAAATCTGTTAGACACAATTAGTATTAGGCTAACACAACATCATATTTTGGAATATTCTAAAAGCATACTTCATTTTAATATTAAAGATTATAATATAAAGCAAAATTATAAGAGTAGCAGCTCATATATCTCCTACATCTATGGTCAGCAGATATGTTCCTAATCAAACAAGGAACATAAATAACTCCAAAAGATAAAGGAGATAACTTTGATTATGAAAAAAAAAATCTCAAAGCTTTTTTCCACAGACAAAATTAATGCAGGATGGTAAAAAGAGAAGAGGTTGAATGGGAAAATTTTTTGTGTCAACTCATCAGGTGGTTCCATTGCTAACTGTGCCTACCATTGAAAAAGCATGGTAGTTATGGCAATTGACTCATGGACATCAAAAATTGTTAATGAGACTGATGCAGGACTTCAAAACCCTCAAGAATCATTGGAATCCCTGAGGCATGATAAGACTGTTGCAGGACTTGAAAACCCTCAGGAATCATTGGATTTCCTAATACATAATAAGATTGTTGCAGGACTTCAAAACCTTGCAGGAATCATTGGATTCCCTGACATGATTATAGATTGATTTTGGATTATCTCTTGGCTGCTGAAGGAGGTATATGTGTCATTTTTATTTATATACCTTCCTTCTAAGACTTATGGAATCTTTTATAATACCATGTTGATTCATATTCTTGTTACAATTACTACTTGCTTGTTATATCACTACTTGCATATATGATTAGTGTTTGTTACATCACATTGAGCCTGCACATTCACATTGAGTAGGCCTTAAATACTCTGCTGTTCTGGATTCAAGTACACATTTTCAGAGTTCCAGCCTTCTACATGTCAGGCTTTCTTTTGTTTTAGAACACAGGTGGTCATACCCTCCCTGACTTCTCAGGAAGACAGATGAAAAACACCAAAGGGAAGTGGGGAGTCACACCAGATATTGTTAGCAGATTTGGGGGCTGAAGGGTCTTACTTGAAATAGGTATACATAAATCCATCAGCATGGGAGGTATTAAACAAGTACATAGTAATATAACACAGGCTAGTAGTGATGTAACAAACAACATGAATTAACATGAGGAATTATACATGTCCATAAGACCTAGAAGTACCTACTCAATGTGAAATAATGGTTTTCTAAACATATACTTAGATGATATGGTGATGTGATGGCTCTCATAATGATTGGCCCTGCTGAATGTGGTGTGGTGAGGTAAACGTAGGGAAGAATTGGAGGGCTGAGGGAGAGAGTCAGTCTCTCTGCCACAACACACTTAGCAGGGAAGCCTTCAAGCTCCAGACTGAGTCCAGGATCTATCTTTGGCAAGCCACATGGCAGCTTGCATGTCTCCTTCACTTCTCCTCCTAAAGACCTTGGACTTTGACTGATATTGATTCTGACTGATCCTGAGGTGCTTCCAGAGAGCTAGCCTGGATATTATAGAAAAAATAAACAAACAAACAAACAAAACAAAACCAAAACAAAAAACAAAAAAACAAAAAAACTCTGGTACCTATATTGTTGTTGGGTTGTTTGTTTTTCTAATAGTGAAAGAGAATTCTATCATTAGATCAAGACTAGAGGGTGATATTATGATGGAATTTTTAAAATCTCTGTGAAGAAGGACAAGGAAGAGAGAAGTGATAATGAGGATAGCAGCAGAGGATTATAGCAGTCAATGGGGGACTCTTCCCAGAAGTCTAATATGAAATATTGGAGTATTACAGCCTTTTTCTTTGCTTGGCTTGTAGCTTAGTTTATTAAAAGAATCCAGCACAGTGACTGCATTCTGGCTTCTTTGAGAAATGGAGAAATCACTGCTGGAAAAATTGTTAATCTATTCTACTCTTTGTTTTTCACTTTTGTTTTAATGCTGACATCTAGGGGATGGAAGCTAGGTCCATTACAGTGGATTTCTTTGCAGTTTATAAATTTTCTTTTACTAGTTATTTGTATTTTTAACAATGATTTCTCAGGTAACAATAAGGTATATTTAATGAACTTTATGCATTAAATTTAGAGGTTTTTTTGGAGTTATTTATCCTAAGAGGACTTAACATGCTCAGACTAAATATTTGCTAACCAATCTTAATACATCTCTCTTTTTTTGTAGCTTTTTATTTACAAGATATATGCATAGATAATTTTTCAGCGTTGACAATTACAAAACCTTTTGTTCCAACTTTTCCTCTCCTTCCCCCCACCCTTTCCCCCAGATAGCAGATTGACCAATACATGTTAAATATATTAAAATATAAGTTAAATATAATATATGTATACATGTCCAAACAGTTATTTTTCTGGTTAATACAAATCTCAAAGCTTACAGGATTTTTAGGTTTTTCTCCACCCACTGAAAGTAAAGATTGGAAAGTATATAGAAATCACACTTTGTTTCCTTTTTGTGACCATTGCTGGGAACAATTGGTCTTTTTGCCTATTCAATTATTGGTTAACCCTAACTTCTTTCAGAATCACAGTCACAGTCATAGTTCTCACATAAATAACATTCTCAGATAATATACATTGTTATATCAGAATAATTCACTTTACATTAATAAGCTTCATTTAGTTGGTCTGGTTTATTGCTAAAGTTATCTTGAAAAAAGGGGTGTGAAATAATTAAGTTTCTAGATAGCCCAGGGAGAATGTTGCCTACTAGCAGCTTATTAGGAATGAAGTTAAAGTAAAATAAATAGTCAAAGTGAAAGAAAAATAAATATATTAGGACATTAAGAAAGACTTAGGTCCTATATAGAGCAGAACCATGGTTTGCTTAACACTTAATGTTCCCTTAAAGTATACAATCAACCAGCAGCATTCTAACTTTTAACCAGTAAGGTTTTTTGGGTTTTTTTGTTATATAAGCAAAACTGATTCTTGAAATGAGAGACTTTATAGGTTTGTTGCATCCCTTGTTTGCTCAATTAGTGCTCACATCCTCATTGTGGTTTTTTAAGATAGTTGTTTGAAAAGCCTCTCCCAAAAGAAAAAATAAGTTGCATAACTAAAATGTTTCTAAAATGAGGTGTCTTCTTTCCATTCATTGTTCTCCTTTTTCTGTATCACCAAATTTGGGCTATTCAATGTCTTTATTAATAATATAGTAAGCTCAGTTCAATAGTGGTTATTTCTGCAATGAACCAAAAATGTGTTGATGTCATAGACAAATTCAAACCCACTCTCTTAATGGCTCAGCAATCAACATCAATTAAAGATATTGCAATAATTCGGAGAGAATATAAAGAATTAATCGAAAACAAAGTCTTCATTAGTAGCATTCATTTAAAACCATCAGCAAGCATCTTATAGAATGCGGAAAAACTAGAACCATTCCCAATAAGATCAGGATTGCAACAAGGTTGCCCACTGTTACCATTACTACTCAATATTGTATTAGAAATATTATCTTTAGCAGTAAGAGAAGAAAAAGAGATTAAAGGAATTAGAGTAGGTAATGAGGAAACCAAATTATCACTCTTTGCAGATGACATGATGATATACCAGAATCTTAGAGAATCAACAAAAAGCTAGAAACAACCTACAACTTTAGCAAAGTTGCAGGATACAAAATAAGCATCAGCATTTTTATATATTACCAACAAAATCCAGCAGCAAGAGATACAAAGAGAAATTCCATTTAAATAACTGTTGATAATATAAAATATTTGGGAGTCTACTGCCAAGGCAAAGCCAGGAACTATATGAACACAACCACAAAACACTTTTCACACAAATAAAATCAGACCTAACCAATTGGAAAAATATCAAATGCTCATGGGTAGGCCAAGAGTATAATAAAAATGACAATACTGCCTAAATCAATCTACTTATTTAGTGCCATACCAATCAAACTCCCAAGAAATTCTCTTACAGATCTAGGAAAAATAATGATAAAGTTCATCTAGAAGAACAAAATGTCAGGAATTTCAAGAGAATTAATGAAAAAAAAAATGCCAATGAAGTTGGTGTGGCTGTGTCAGACCTAAAGCTATATTATAAAGCAGCAGTCATCAAAACCATTTGTTAGTGGCTAAGAAATAGAGTAGTCAATCAGTGGAATAGATTGTGGCCAAAGAAGAATTGGAGCTTATTAATGAACATAAAATAGATAATTTTGATTAAATTAAGTTTTTGTATGAACAAAACTAATGTAGACAAGATTGAAAGATAAGCAATAAATTGACAAAAATTTTACATTCAAGGGTTCTGATAAAGGCCTCATTTCTAAAATATATAGAGAATTGACTCAAGTTTATAAGAATTCAAGCCACTACACACCTCTCAGATTGGCTAAGATGACAGGAAAAGATAATGATGAATGTTGGAGAGGATGTGGGAAAACTGGGACACTAATGCATTGTTGGTGGAATTGTGAACTGATCCAACCATTCTGGAGAGCAATTTGGAATTATGCTCAAAGGGTTATCAAATTCTTTGATCCAGCAGTGTTTCTACTGGGCTTATATTCCAAAGAGATATTAAAGGAGGGAAAGGGACCCATGTGTACAAAAATGTGGCAGCCCTTTTTGTAGTGGCAAGAAACTGGAAACTGAGTGGATGTCCATTAGTTGGAGAGTGGCTGAATAAGTTATCATATATGAATGTTATGGAATATTATTGTTTCATAAGAAATGATCAATAGGATGATTTCAGAGAGGACTGGAGAGACTTACGTGAACTAATGCTAAGTGAAATGAACAGAATGAGGAGATACATGGCAACAAGAAGATTATATGATGATCAATTCTGATGGGCATGGATCTTTTCAACAATGAGATGATTCAGAACACTTCCAATGATCTTGTGATGAAGACAGCCATCTACACCCCCAAGAAAGGACTGTGGGAATTGAGTGTGGATCACAGCATAGCATAGATTATCAGATTTAGGGGTGCAGCAAAGATGGTGGAGAAGGCACGACATTCTAAGGTCCTCTCATACCCTCACTACTAATTACCAAATTCAACCTTAATAATAGTGCTTGACTAGTAAAATTAACAAAGATTGGAAGTACAACAATTTACTAGCCAAAGATAATCTGGAAGATTGTCAGAAAAGGTTTGTCCTGAGTAGTGGGAGTAGGCCAGGGCAAGCAGGGAGATAGGAGAGGCTAGCATACTGAGCAGGAGTGGTCTCTATGGCTGGAAAATTTCCAAGGAGGATTCTACCATAGGTTGACTGCTCTGCTTTGGTTGCAAGAAATTAAAGCAGAGAAATTAAAGCCAAAGGAAGAGTGTACTTCAAAAAACTCCAGAATCTAACAGGATCTGGCTACACCCACCCCAAACTGGAAATGAGTGACTCAGCACAGACCACAGCATATCTGTGCAACCACATTCTGCAGCATGGGGCTCTTGCCTGGGGCAGTCACAAATCTGCACTGCAGGGGGGCTCAGTCCAGGGAAACCTTTAATCTACACAATGTGGGGCTCAGCCTGGGGCAGTAGAAATTATGTAGTGCGACTGAGCTCCCCAGGGCAGAGACACTTCCAGTGCAGAGCTTTTCCCAGAGCACTTCCACAGCTTGGCCACTCTTTGCAGCCTGTTGGTAGGATAGCTACTGTCCACATATTTATCTCTGCTTTGCAAAGGAAGGTGATAGCCTCCTTACCCTGAAGGCAGACCATAAAGGCTTTTTAAAAAAAGAGTAAAAAAGCCAAACGGACCATCGATAGCTTCTATACAAAAAGAGAGCAGGTTTTCAACTCTGAAGAGATTAATAGCAGTCAGTCTCCAGACAAAACACTGAAGGGAGATGCAACCTGGTGCCCATCACACAAGGCTCTCCTAGAAGAAACTATAAAAAACCTTAAAAGAGACCCGGAAGAAAAATGGGGGAAGGAAAGAAAAGCTCTGCAAGAGAGTACAGAAAAGGCTTATAACTCACTTAAAGAAAAATTTGATAAAGTGGAAAAAGAAAACAACTTCCTGAAAGATGAATTGGAAAAGGTAAAGAATTCCCAGGGAAACAGAATTTGTGGATTGGAAAAGATAAAGAACTCCCTGGAAAGTAGGATTTGTGAACTGGAAAAAGAAAATAACTCAGTTAAAAAAAAAAATTAGTGACATGGAAAAAAATTCCATAGAGTAAATCAACTCATTTAAAAACTCAAATGGACACATACAAAAAGAAGTTAAAAAAAAAAAAAAAAGCTAATGAAAAAAATAAACCATTAAAAATCAGAACTGAACAAATAGAAATTAATGATTTATTGAGACATCAGGAATCAGTCAAGCAGACTTCCGGCCAAGATGGCGAAGAGGAGCACAGAACTGATTAAGCTCCACATTTTCTTTCAGAATTTATTTTACTTAATGATTTCTTGAACTATGTTGTCCAGGCTCTTTTTTTTTTTTTTTTTTTTTTCATCATGGTTTGCAGGAAGTCCAATAATTCTTATATCATCTCTCCTGGATCAATTTTCTATGTCAGTTGTTTTTCCAATGAGGTATTTCACATTTTTTTCTATTTTTTCACTTTTTGGGTTTTGTTTGACTGAGGTTTGATGGGGAGATAATAGAAGAAAGAAGAGAAGTAGAAGGAGAAAGGGATAAGAAAGAGAGGAGGGATTATTAAAGGGGAGGATAAATTGAGGGAGGTGATGGTCAGAAGGAAAACATTGATGAGCAGGGGAAAGGGGGAAAGAGAAAAATATAACTTGGGAAAAATAAGATGGTGGGAAAAACAAAGTTAGTAATTTTATCTGTGAATGTAAGTGGATAAACTTCCCCAAAACCAGAACAGTATAGCAGACTGGATTAAAAGTCACAATTGTACAGCAATCCTTGAATCATTTGTTTACATTTGTTTAATTCTAATTTTTAGTGAATTATTTGCTTCAGTTAGTTTTTTTTTTTTTCAGTTAGTTTTTTTTAATCTCCTTTTACATTTGGCCAATTAAACTTTCAAATGAGTTGTTTTGTTAATTTGTTTTTTTTCCATTTCAGAAATTCTGGTTTTCAAGAAATTTATTTCATTTTCCATTTCATCAAAAAGTGATTTTCTTCAGATAATTTCTGTGTTTCCTTTTCCAGAGCTCTCATTTCCTTACACTATTTTTTTTCTATCTCTCTTTTAAAGATCCTTTATGAATTTTTCCAAGAGAGCCTTGGGAGATGGATATCAATTTATAGCATTCTTTGAGGCGTCATCTTGAGATGTTTTGCCTTTAGTGTCCTCAGGGTTTGAGGTCTCTTCTTCTCCGTCTCCATAAAAGCTTATCTATGGTCAGAGCTCTTTTTTACTTTTTTTGCTCATTTTTAAAGGTTATGATCTGTTCTTAGGGCAAAGGAGAGATTGTCCCAAGCTTCCTTTACAGGCAACAGTGCCTTTAGACTGGCCTGGGGCTGGTGCTTCAAGCTTCTTTCCTGTTCTGGGTGGGCAATGCCAAATCCTCTGTTATACTGGGAGTCAGGGACTTACTCTTTGCTTTCTGTAGTTGCACACCTAATCTGCTAATCCACTGGCTTCTGAAACAGGATAGAATGGCCATTGCTGTTGTATTTTCCCCACCACACAGAAGCCACTCTTCCTGGGTCCCTGCTGTGCTAGCCACCTCTCCCCTTTGACCAATTGAAACAGACCTTTTCTGAAGTTCTTCTAAAATATCTTCTGCTGTAAATTTGTTACATGGCAAATATTTGTGGTTTCTGTCACTCCAAAATCTGTTCAGATGCCTAATTTGGTTTTAATATGAGGAAAACCAGGAAGAGTTCAGACTTAAGCCTATTTTCCACCATCTTGGCTCTGTCCCTGCCCCATCCCCATAGAAATACTGCAAAATTTTGATTCCAGATCAAAGAAACAATTTTGCAAGAAATAAGAAAAAAGTAATTTAATTATGGTGGAGCTACAATTAGAATCATATAGGACTTATTAGCAGTCATAATAAAAGACTTCAGACTATATGACTATATAGATCTTTCTTTTGAGCTACCCAATTACTGGCATCAATCTGAAACATATGCTATAACATTTCCATGTAAAAACATAAACAATTTGTCCATGTTAAGTTCCTTGAAATTAATCTTGGATATTGACTCTTATATGTTAAATTTTCTATTGAGTTTGAGTTTGGTTGAAAGTCCTGAAAACTTGGAAGTTTGTTGAATCTCTATTTTTTTCATTATATATTATAGATAATTTTGCTGAATATAATATTTTTGGCCACAGGCCTAGTTCTTTTGATTGCCTGTATATATGAATCTATATGAATCTATATGAATGAGGTGCAGAGGAAGAATAGACAGAGCAAGAAGGAAGGCTTGTAGTTCTGAAAACCTACTCACATGAGGTTAAATAGGCAACACTACATATATATCATGAAGGGTATAGCACCTCCAAAATTTTTTTTAAAAATCAAAGATGGAGAGAAGAGTGGAAGGACATGCAAAGGAGGGGGTAAGAAAACAAAAGAGAGATCTGTGGGTGCAGAGAGACTAAGTAATAGCAAGGCAAGTTAAGGAGCAGAATTAAAATAGAAAAGTTAGCAGGGATAGTCTGTGCGTGTGTGTATCTATTAAATATATATATATACTTAACTATAGTGTACTTGGGTGAGGTGGGAGGGGATGAAAGTGGAAAAAAAGAATAAAGTAAAAAAAGTGCAGAGCAGAGAATAAAAAGTCAGCCTCCAAGGAAGCAAAGAAAGGAAGGACACTCCTGAATATAATTTCTTCTACTATTATAATATCCTTTCTTGAACTGGACATTTATTGTTATACATTTTGAACTCTCTCTAATGTTATACTGGGCAATGTTCTGTTCTGTTCTTTTTTATTTTGTTTTATTTTCCTTTACTTTTTTTTTCTATTTTTTATATAAAAAGAAAATTTAATTTAAAAAAGACTCATCAGTTTAAATATAAAGTCAGACACTGAATTCTCAGAGGTATAATAGGACAAAACTCAAGTGTTTGATTTCAGTTAAAAGTCATTTTGGAACAGCTAATTATGTAATAGAGTTCCATATCATTCAAGGAGTCTCATAGTCAGGTCTATGATCTAACAAGAAGGAAACTTTCCCACTCAGAAAGCACAGTGTAGAAAGTGGTTGAATAGTTAAAGGTTTTCTTTTCAACCTTCTTAGCCCCTGCATTACTGAAGCATTTGAAGATGCTCTTTGTCAGCAGCTCTTGTCATTTTTCTTTACATAGTGGATTACTGGTTTAAAAAAAATAGTCATAGCAAATCAGACTGTAGTCCCAAAGAGTTTTAGTGACATAACAGGTTTTACTACTTATAGCTGAAAAGGATCTATATAGATATAGATATCTAGATAGATAGATAATTAACAACAATATCAATAAATTGAAAATATTAAGTGAAAACATTTATCTTTAGTGTTTATTAAAGATATGTAAAATGTTTCCTTTTCTGGTTCAATATGTTCTGATACATACATCAATCATTAGAAATTAAGAAAAGTGCCATTTTCTGAGATTTTACACAGAAAATGAATTCACAATAGTTGATTTATAATCAAAATGTCCTGATTGTAGTTAGCTTAGAAAGCTTAGTGTATCATATATTATCAAGCAAAAAGGGAAAATCTTTTAAGGTATGTTGGTTTTTTTTTAATCAAAGTTGACTCAAAGATATAATTCCTATATATGCTAGTTGAATTACAAGTAATGCAGTTTTCATTGATTTCATAACAATTAACATTCAGATAATTTGCCACATTAATGATATAATTATTTCTAATATTTCCTCCAAATAGCTTTTCCTTGTGTAATTTTCCTATTTTGTATTCCCCAAGTTTGATATACTGTTACTGAATTGAAATTAACTTTTTTGATAAACCAGAGTAAATATACATTTATGAGTTTTTAAATGTCTTTTGTCTTTCTGACAAAATTCCCTAGTTAATAATACATAAAATTTGTAAAATCACAGCATTCAGATCAAAAGCGGAATTAATCTTTTAATGATAAAAATGCATCAGTAAATATCATTCCCTGAATTCAACAGAACTTGTCAATGAATTCCAAAATCACAATGTTAGAAATTACAAATATAATACTAACATAAAATTATATTATGGGCATAAAACATGAAATGCAAAACAAAAGAGAAAAAAAGACAATTTATTTTCAGTCAAATGATGTTAATCCAGTTGAATACATCTCCAAAGCACATGGGGAAAATATTCTATTCATTTTATTAGTTTGATATTCTATACTATTTGAATAATTACTTTGAGTTTTGCTTTTTGAGATTCAAAGCAATGGCACCAGTAGTTATTATTCAGAGCACAGTTCAAGTCTGCTTTGAATATTATTTTTTCCCAATTTTTCCCAATTTCTTCATTATAGTCAAGATAAATCCAAAGTTTAAAGGGCTCAACCTTAATGCTTGTTAGATGATACCAGCTGTTTTTCTAGATCACAATAACACCAAAATCTATGGCGTAAATCTTGATAATTAATCATAAGGAATTTCAAAACTGACATTCTTCTTGAAGAAGAAAAAAACAATTTTCTAAGTGAAGTTGACACTTCATAGCCAAGGAAATTCTATTTCTCTTATTTCATTGAAGTCTAAAACTTTCTTAAATTTCTTCAATACCTTCTTTCTGAAACCGTGGGCAAAAAATGAGGATTGTATTGTTGAGCTAAAAAAATCACTAGTCCTTTTTTCCTGCTCATGGTAGATTAAAATTGAGTTGGATTTTTGAAAATTTTTGTTTTATATTCCAATTGTCATTTAGCTAAAATTTTTTGTTTTTTCAAGTATTTTGACTGATTAACCTAGACTTAGCTTTGCAAGTCACAAAATTTGCATTTCTTTTTACATATTGTTTCAATATGTCATTTCCATTCTAATAAAGTTAATTTCTTAACTTTGTGCCTGTTTCTTTCCAAAACATATTTCAAATTTTTTTCAGAACCAGTCTTTTTTCACTGAATTTATCTTTTTTGCAATTGAATTTTTAAGCATCTCAAATTTATTGCTAAGTTTTACTTTATAGAGTTGAAACTTCATTTAAAAAACAAAAACAAAAACAAAATTAAAAAGAAAAAAAGAAACTTCAAGTTTGCTTCTCATTTTGCCAAATAAAAGACCATTTTTCTCTACTCTCATTCCCCTTAGAGTCAGTAGAGACAAAAATTTAAAACTGATTCCTGTTCTGTATAAGGAGTGAGGAGTGAGCATTCTCTACTAGGTGAAATCAAAATCTTTAGATATGGAATAGAGTAAGTGAGGAGTCTGGATGCATTTGTATGCAAATTCTAGTCTCAACTTTTATCCATCCTAAGGAGGCATCCCTTCTCCTATTCCAAACCCAATAAGAAGTTGATTTGAGTATGACTTTAAAATATACACTAAACATATTACAATTGATTCATATTTTTAGTATACTTTTTAGTTTCCAATGCCATAAATTTCTGTAAATGAGGAGAGGATGTTCTTCCTTCTCAAATATAATAATAATAATAAACAATCCTGCTGAATTTAATAATTAGTCTAATAGTTGAGTTACAAAACCTTTAACCCATTTCTTCAATACTATTCCTCTAAGAGATTCTTGAGATCCTTTTCAAAATATTAGTAAGAGAGCCTCCTATTGAAAGCAGGAAAGGTTACTTTGCTTGGCAGGGTCCTAGAGCTAATACTTTTCAAGGTAAGGAAAAGGAAACTGCTCTTAGATAGCTCAATGGACAAATCTATACAATCCATCCAAATCTCTACTGTTGGAATTAAATGATCTTATCTAAAGAAGGAGTATACATTGTTCAAAGTTTTGGTTACTAACTTAATCCATTTTCCTTAAGAAAGGACTTAATATTTGTTTCCTAAAAGGAAAGCCTAGGAAAGGCTTTAAGCTAGAAAAAAATTAAGCTTTTATTAAAGAAGAGTTTTAAAAACATTTTTCAACAATTTTATCTGTCTGCATTCCCAATTTAGCTGTATTAGGAACATAGAGATAGTAAGACTACAACCTTTGAAAATTATGATACTTGCTGAGTGAAACGAGCAGAACTAGGAGATCATTATACACTTCAACAATGATACTATATGAGGATGTATTCTGATGGAAGTGGATATCTTCAACATAGGGAAGAGCTAATCCAATTCCAGTTGATCAACGATGGACAGAATCAGCTACATCCAGAAAAGGAACACTGGGAAATGAGTGTAAACTGAGCATTATTATTATTTTTTTGTTTTTGTTTTTCTTCCCAGATTATTTTTAGCTTTCGAATATAATTATATTCCTTCCTTTGCAACATTAACAACAACAAAATTCAGTTCTGCACATATATATTGTACCTAGGATATACTATAAGATATTTAATATATATGGGAATGCCTGCCATCTAGGGGAGGGGGTGGAGGGAAGGAGGGGAAAAATTCAGAACAGAAGGGAGTACAAGGGATAATGTTGTAAAAAAAAAAAATTACCTATGCATATGTACTGTCAAAAAAAAGTTATAATTATAAAAATTAATAAAAAAAAGAACTAAAAAGAAAAAGAAAATTATGATACTTTTAGCTGAAAAGGCCGCAGCCTCTACTTTTTTTTTTCTCCTTAAGGGTTAAACTAGTAGGAAAAAAGATAGCTGGATTTAACCAGGACAAAGAATAAAAACGTACAATGATGATAGTTTACTCTGTACGATATAAAAACAAATGAAATACAATATTGCTCTCTATGATAGTCTCATAGAAGAAAATATTTGACTATGTTTCTAATTCTCTTTTGAGGGGGGATAACTACTTGTATTTAAACAACACAGAGCAAAGATAAAAATAAATAATCTTTCAATTCAGAGGTATGCAAAGAATAATCAAATTCTCTGAAGAACAACATTACTATCACCAAAAAAAAAAAAAAAAAAAAAAAAAAGGTTAAAATTCTATTCTTAGATCCATATTCAGTCCCCATACTTCCTTCTCTGAATGCAGATGGCACTTTTCATTTCAAGACTATTGAAATAGTTGAAAAATTGTTGAATTTTTGTTGAAAAAAAAAAGCCAAGTTCATAACAGTTGATCAGTGAACAATGTTATCTCTTGATTCTGGCTCACTTCACTTAGCGTCAGTTCTCATGTAAGTCTTTCCAGGCCTTTCTTAAATCAACCTGCTCATAATTTCTTATAGAAAACAGTATTACATTGCATTAATATATTATAACTTATTCAGCCATTCTCCAACTGATGGGAATTCTCTAAATTTCCAGTTCCTTGTCACTACAGAAAGGGCTGCCACAAACATTTTCTTGCACATGTGGCTCCTTTTCCCTCTTTTATAATCTCTTTGATGTATAAACTCAGTAGAGACACTGCTGGATCAAAGGGTAAGCACAGTTTTATAGTCCTTTGGGCCTAGTTCCATATTGCTCTCTAGAATGGTTACATCATTTCACAACTCCACCAACAATGCACTAATGTCTCAGTTTTCCTACATCCCCTCCAACATTTGTCATTATCTTTTCCTGTCATCTTACTGGCTTAAATTTTTAAAAAAATTAGCAAATGAAGTTTCAAAGAATTTTTGCTTCCTTTCTGAAGCCTCAACATGTATCAAAGGGTATTTTTTCCTTGAATTAGGTTGGGAACTTAGTAGATTATTTGAACCAAATCACATGATTTTCACATGTTGAAGCTAATATACAGGCTGAATCACAAAGCTGTTATCTAGAGAATTTGTTTGTAATAATCATTTAAGAAATTGCCAAGATATAAGGAGTCTATCCATAGATTTCTTCTTACATTTGGAAATAAAATCAGGTCTTCTACAATACTTGTTTTTCAAAATGCAAGCTTATTGCAATAAACTCAATATATTAGGAAGTAATTTGAACATCATGTGAATTCTACATTTTGCTTAAGCACATTTTTGTTCATTAGAGACAAGAGGACAATGAGCCATACCCATTCATGTCTTATTTGATATAACTTTTCTTCTTTCAATTTGCAATAACTCACAAAGTGTATCTCTTTTAATAATGTTTACTTCCACAAGCAAAGTTCAGGTTTTTGTCAACAGAATCATCATTGTAAGGGTTAAAAAGCCTTTAGAAGCAAGGAATGCAGTTCAAGGCATGTGGGAGGACCTGAGGGATAAGAGATATTGAGGTGCAGGTGAGTTCTACCTGGAGGTGGGGCACAGCCCCAAGAGGCAGTGTCTGATCCCAGGTACCACATCTCCCTCCTTAGTGCTCTCAAAGTCTTGCATGCCTCCCTCCCTCTTCTTGGGCTGATCCCATTATGCCAGGTTCCTAGAGGACCTCCTCCTTCCCCCAGATCCTCAGGGGGGCATAAATATGTACTATCTAAGAATAAAGTTCTCTTTGACTTCACCCCTACCTCATGGTGGTCTGTCTCTATGTTATCCAGGTGGGTGCCCGAAGACGGGTAAGTGTGGCCTAGCCATACTGTGGACTGACAAGCATTAAGAGTAGCTCAAAGGGAAGCTACAAGGTTAAGGTAGTGTTAAAGAGACACTACAATTCTAAGCGGAAGGGAATACAGAAATTGTGAGGAAAAGGGGTAAGTTAGGGGGAGGAACCCTAAAGTGGGGGGAGGGCTGTGAGAAGCAAGTGGTGCTCACAAGAGACACTACAATTGGCATCTGAACAGGGACAATTTTGGCTAGAACCTCACCTTGTAGCCGGCCTACAGGTGGGGAGAGAGATAGAACTCTGCTCTAGTGAGTGAGTAGAAAGTTAGGAAATAGAACAAATTATTGTGAGGGTCCCAGATCAGGAGGTACCAGGGAAAGAAGCTTATAGAATAGTAAAACAAGCAGGATTGGAAATGGATTTTAAAAAGTGAGAGGTAGTCAGATGACTTCCTATGATAAGAAAATTCTGGGAGCCATCAAGTGGCATCAAGTGATTGGGGACACTTAAAGATGTGCAAGTCACAATTCATTAAAAGTAGATAATGAAGTGCAAACGGAGAATCATAAAACAAATGAGGGTTGTAAATTGGCTTTCACCAGGACCAGCTGTGCCCATAAAATAGAGCTGGCGGAAGTTAGCTGTGGGAAAGAATCAGGAAGTAAACAGGAAGACAAAGGTGGATATGAGGAAAAGGGAAGGAGGTAGTGAGGAAGAAGTAGGAAGTGGATATGATGAAACAGAAGGGGGAAGGGATTAGATGAGTAATAAGAAAGTAACATATGACCTTGAGGAAAAGGACAGTGATAAGACTAGGGAGGAGAAAGTGAACAGAGGGAGAGCTTCTTCCTTCTTGGAGGCATGGCCTTCTCCCTCATCCTCCGCCTTCCCTGAGGAGATAATGTCTCCCATCTGCTCCCTCTATGCCCATTTATGAAGGCTTTGGAGATTCCCAGACAAGTTTAGGACAAATAATACAGAAAGCTGAAAAGTATAAAAGAAATGGGGATCAAATGCAATATAATGCAGCAGTATATGCAGTTGTGTCCCAATGTGCCCAATGAGAATTTAGCAAAATTCAAGCTTCTGGAAAGCAGAGACCCTCAATGACTAGGATTATTAAACAGGGCCCAGATGAACCTTTGTCTGATTTTGTGGCCCACCTACAGGTGGTCAGTGGGCAGAAAAGCCTCCAGCCTCCTTATACAGAAATTGGCACGGGAGAATGCTAATACTAACTGCCAAAAGGCCATGCTCACTATCAATGGGGAAGCTGGCCTAGAAGATTTGATAAAGAGATGTGATAATGTCAGCTCCAGTGCCTTTCAAATGGATGCCCTTGCGGCTGTTATATCTAAAGAAATTGCAGCAGAAGACCTGCCCTGGCAGTTGTCAGACAAACAAGTGGTATTCTGACCTCTGGTGGTCAGAGGTCTTAGGTACAATCTATGGGGCAGGGACATATTGAAGGCTTGTGGGGCCTCAGTTTATATACCATCTCCACAGGATTTTTAATTGGGGTCATTGGGTGTTTGGGCACCACCCTTCATATCATGGCCACACCATTAACATGGAAATCTAACACCTCGGTTTGGGTACTCCAGTGGCCTTTCTCAGTTTATAGCCCAAACCTTACATGAAATTATACAACAACAGTTAAAGGCCGGACATATAGAACCAATGTTCAGCCCATGGAATAGCCCTGTATTTATCATAAAGAAAAAATGTGGAAAATTCAGAATGGTAGTAGACGTTAGGGCTATTAATTCTACTATTGAATCTATGGGAGCCCTACAGCCTAACATGCCATCTCCTAATCTAATACCCACTGGCTGGTCAATTACAGTAATAGACATACAGGATATTTTTTTCTCCATCCCTCTGGCCTCAGAGGATAAGAAAATATTTGCTTTTATCATTCCCTCTAGTGCAAGTGCTAGAACCAATTAGGAAGGCATGGCTTCATGCCATGATACTGTATTATATGCATGATATACTGTTGTCAATAAGCAGTAGGAAATATCTCTGCCCTACTTAAAGAGACTATGAGCATTCTTGCTCAATGTGGACTGATGGTAGCCCCAGAAAAGATCTGACAAACCTATCCCATCATTTATCTGGGACTCTGTATGGGAACTTCTACAGTTACTAATCAGATACCTATCTTACAATTAGATAAGATGAATATTCTGAACCTATTTCAGAAAGTAGTTGGACAAATTAAATGGTTAAGGGCTCATGCCCCTATTCCTATTTCTTTGATGTAGCCTTTATATGATATCTTGAAAGGATATAAGAGATACCCAGAGCCCATTAACATCATATCAGATAGCTTATATGCTGTCCAAGTGCTCAGAGGCATTGAGGATTCTGTCTTACAACTTCAGAACTCTTCAATTGCTAACCTTTTTGCTGACTTGCAGCTGATTTTACAGACTAGGATGAATGTATACTCTCACCAATGCTGTGCAGGAGGCATATTTGCGGGCAATGAGATGGTGGACAGTGCTTTAGAATGCTCCCTTCTCGTGGTCGTCACACCCCTGAATATGCCCATGAATTTCTCTACTTCCCCGCTAATTCTCTATATCACCTTTATGGCTCCATTTAAGAACAAGCCCAACAGATAGTGAAGCAGTGTGCTCAGGACTGCAAAGAAACAACATGTTATAAGAAAAGCAAACTCAATTGATATATCCTCTAGAATTACAGTTCCAAAATCCCAAAATAGAATCAGGACAGTTGATTATTTTCCCCCTTTAATATTAAAGAAACAAAACATACCTTGAAAGGTTCAAATGTCCATTTTAAAGTATAATAAAGTTTATTTTGGTTAAAATCTGAAACAAGTCTGAGTTTGAATTTTTTAGCCTAGTTGCTTTGTGTAAACTGTTTATTTAACATCATTTTTGGCCCTTATTCAATAAACCACCATCATAATCCCATTCACAGACAAAACAGATCACAGATTAGTAGACAGTGGTGTTGTAAAACACCAAATCACCTACTATCTCTGTGAAATATAAAGACCTATTTTTAAAATGTACTTTTACCAGATCTATTTTCATAGTTAGACTTAAAGGTGACTAACTTTTTCCTATCAAACTGTTTCTTTTAGACATCCATGGAATAGTAGAAATTCAGTTCCCCTTTTAAAAGATACTATTATTCTATTAGAATAGATTTTAATTAAGCACATAAAGTGTCCTGGACCTAAAGCGGTTGTTTTCCAGAAAAGGCATGTTGTCTTGGTCTAGATTGGAAGAGACCACTGCCAATACCTCAAACCACCTATTGTTTACATTTCATGTTAATGTGCTCAAGTTCAATAAAAGTTTATCAACTCCATTAAAGCAGTGCCTATTGAAAATGACTTAATCTCCTTAGCACAAAAACCACATGAAAAAATTCAGTTCATTGGACAAGATTGAGCATGGGGATTGAACTGGGGATTGTAGTGTAGGAAAATAATTTAAAAGAAATGAAGCATCAATCAGAGACAGAGTGTCTGTCACCTGCATCACTCACGTGTAAGTGGGTGCATATGCACGTGTGTGTGTGTGTGTGTGTGTGTGTGTGAGAGTGTGTGTATGTGTGTGTTATGTCCTTTTCTGTATGAGGACCTGGCTGTCTGCCAAAAGTCAGAGTGCCTGATGAGATGCTAAACATAGGAGTAATTGGCTGCTTAATATCACGCCACCAACACTCTTGCACAGACGGATGAATTGTGTTACATTTGAGCAAACAAATGTCATGTGAAAAGGTGCTAGTCAAAAGTCTCTTGGCAACAACACAATGAGGACATATATCTTGAGGACAGCAGCACATAGTGATACTATATATATATACAGCACCTTCAGAATGAGAAGAGAAAGACAATTTTCTTTTTTGCTTCAGTATTTGAAAATCAAAATGTTAATTGCCTCAAGGCTTTTGGATTTACTAGTTACATAAAATAAATCCAGAATCCAGCAGAGAATTTGTTTATTATACCTGATATCACTCTCATATGTTTATGTGTATATGAATACATACATACATACATATATATGTGTGTGTGCATATTTATTCTATATATGAGGTATACACACACACAAAAAAAGTGAACCTAAGAAAATTTAAGTATTGTGTCTTATTTATGGCATTATTTATGGCAACAAATATTTGTTGAACTCCTGCAAGATTAATGTTTTCATTGGTTTTAATACTTGATTGAGTTAGTGACTTTAAAATATCCCATACAGTTTCAAAGAGTTTATGTAAAATTCTGAATGAGAAGTATGGGAAGAATAGAAGAAAAAAAAAGAATCCACAACATGATACATGATCCTGCATTTGTGTTTGCCTATATATGCCTGTGAGTGGATTTGTGTGTATTTCTGAACATATATGTTTAAGAGAGAGCCAGGCAAAAACAGATAAGAAGCCACAGGGAAATAGACTCAAAGATACAAAGATACAGACAAAATTGGCTCTCTTTAATCTGGAAGGATACAAGTGTTTCCTGATATAGGTATTTCTAGAACCTCCAGTGTGTCCAGTAGAAAATAAATTTTTTGGTCACAGTAATAAATGAATATGTTGAGAGCTTGTTATATAAGTTTAAGATTCTATGCAAATTAAGTCATTGATCTTTAGGCATATGTAAGGATCTTTAGGCATTTTTTTTCTGGAAACTATCAGATAAAATGCATAGCTATAAAGTTAAAATTAATTGTGATTGCCCCATAATTTGCTGTCTTCAGTTGCTTGAATATGAGAGGAAACTATAAGTAAAAGTTTCAGAAAGAGAAATATGAACAACTATCAACCAACAATTAATGATTGGAACTTTGATATTCAAAGTTATGAAAAGAAAGCTCTCTGTACTAAAACAGAAAGCATAAGAAAAGACAGATTCAGGAGCTAGATTAAAATGTACTTGAGAGATGTTTGACAAAATTAATGAAAATACAACAAAATATTGATAATGTTAATTTGTGGTTTTCTGAGTCAATCAATATACAAGGGCAATTTGACACCTGGAAAAGAAGATCTATAAGCATTCCTGAAAAAAATGAAGTCTTTTTGGATGACAATTTCAAAATTGGATGATAGTCTTTGACCAGTCTGTGTCATACCTATCTCATCCTCTCCACAAATCTTTTTGTTTTATGGTGTAGGAAATACATAAGCCATTGTCTTAATCTAGCCCTTTTGTAAGGTTGCATTAATTAAGTTGAACACCTGCGAGATTAATGTTTTCGTTTCAGAAAGAGAAATATGAACTACTATTGACCAACAATTAATGATTAGAACTCTGTTCTTCTCATGTGATATGATGCTTCCAGCTCTGTACCTCTGGATTGCTTGTCCCAGTTCCTAGTATGTTCTCCTTCCTCAACTGCACCTTAGTTTTCCTGCCTTCCTTGAAGGTTTAACTCTAATCCTCCATTTTGCAAAAGGCCTTCCCTAGGCTTCTTATCTGTTAGTAGTTCCCCCATAAAGATCATCTACTTACTCTGTACATATTCCATATGTTCTTTGTTATTTATATATTGCTTCATCCATTATAACATGAACTTCTTTTTTTAAAATAATATTTCATTTTTACAAATATATGCAAAGATAGTTTTCAACATTCACCTTGCAAAACTTTGTGTTTTAAATTTTTCTCCTTCTCTCCATCTCTTCCCCAAGACAGCAAGGAATCCATTTTGGTTAAATATGTGCAACTTTTTCTAAACATATTTCCATATTTGTCATGCTATGCAAGAAAAATCAGATCAAAAGGTAAAAAATTCACAAGAAGAAAAAAAACCAAACAAGCAAACAACAACACCACCAACAAAAAAGGTGAAAACACTAATAGCATGAACTTCTTGAAGGCAGATTTTTCCTATATTCCTGGCATGTAATAAATACTTATTGATTGATTGAACTGCATTTGCTAGATAGGTTTGATACTATAGGGAAGAGTAATAGAAGAAAGGAGTTTGAAAAGCAGAAACTTATTTGTAACCTGATAAGAAAAGCAAAAAGCTCACAATAATCCTACTATAGGTACAGAAGGAGAAAAAAAAATGATGGCCTGTTATTTCTAATTTTTACTGACAGGAAGCCTACCCCCTCATTTCTCTCCTAGGTTTGATCTTTTTCCTTAACCTCTGAATGATCATGAGCCAACAGAGCATGATGAGCCTTAGGGCCAGTATCTCTAGGTAGAAGTGAGGAGTAAGCAGAGTATTTTCTTTCCAGGAAAGGAAATGGGCACTCTCAATGATGTTAGGAGTAATTCAAATTGTTCTGTAGAGTTCTACAAACTAGCCCTGTGACCTTGGATGAAATACAAACCCTCAGGCACTCTGGCACATTGTCTTGCTTGAACCTCAGAACAACTCTGGGAGATATTGTGATCCACATTTTACAGATGAGGAAATTGTTGTCACATTGTTGAAGGTGAAAGGCACCCCAACCATTTTAGGGGTCCCCAGGTTGGTGTTGTAGGTATGGTGAAAGAATTCACAAACTCAGTTTGTCTCTAAGAGGCAGAAATTTATTACACTGACAATAGCGAGCTATGTTAAAAAAAAAAAAAAAAAGTTAGCCAGGAGAAAGAAGATAAATTTATAGGATAAAGTTAGAGAGAGCAGTGCTTCAAGTTATTTATTTGCTAATTTTATGGCTTACAGGTAGGTTTGAGGGGTGGTCTATTCACTATAGGAACTTGGTTGTCACTGACCAACAGATTATCTGTCTGACAATCAGCAAAGTTTGTGGGATTGTACTAAGGCTAGAAGACTTTAGAATCCTTGACAGCTTGTTAGAACAATAATACTCCAAGGTAATGGGACCTCAGAATTACTGCTATATTTTCCATAGAAGCTGCATCCTATCAATAAGGTTAGTAAATGTTTGAGGATAGATTTGAATTCAGGTCTTCCAGATTTCAGGATCAGCTCTCTATCTACTATGGCACCTGAATAAGGATGATTGGGATGACATTCACCGGGAGACACTTTCATCATGTATAAAATGATATAATTGAATTAACAGACCTTAAAATTCAGCTAGGCACTGTTGAGGGTAGGGAGGCAAGAGGTAGTAATATTCAATTTAACTTCATCATATTATGAATAAGAAAGATGTGGCCTTAAAAAATTGTGACTTTCCCCAGTTCACTTGTACTATATCACACTAACAGTAAAAAGATTCAAATCATTATGTTTTGAATATTGATCTCTGACTCTGGATCTAGGCTAGTCTCTTTTTCATTCTACCATGCTATATATACAGAATCTTTCTCTGTACAACAGGACAGACTAAGTTCTTTTTAGGCCCTAGTTTTAGCATTCTTTTAGATTTTTTTTTAATTTTTATTTTTACAATTAAAAATTTGCATACATTGCACCTGTCTTGTAATTTGGTGGAGAGTTTGCATTGAAGGCAGGAAGCTCTTAAATCCAGGGATGCTCCTGATGTTTACTTGTTTTGCGACCAGCACAAGTCACTTCTAAGTATTCTAGGCAACTCTTCAAAATAAATCATACTGGAAAAAAATTGCCAATTTGTATTAGTTTTTGATAATGTATATGTCTTAGATAATATATACATATTTTGTATGTATGCATGCATATGTCTATGCATGCCATAGACATATATATTATATAAAATACTTTAGAGCTTATATATTCTTTTCACATGTCCCTTTACTTTCATAGACTTCATTATCTAAATAAGATGCTGGCTATTCGTCTTGTATAAAGAGAATAGTACCCCATTTGTCTTGGCTACTTTAATCTTCTGTGGCAGTTAGTCAACTATTATAACTTCCTGAGAAATTCTTTAAGGTCTCTTTCAGTTTTTGGAGTAAGTATATTTTTTTTCCTTTGACGGGATTTTATGTAACTCCTACTGGTAGGCAAGGTTTGTTTTATTTTTCATTTCTTTTGGTAAACAGATGATATAAATTAGGTTCAAAACAAAGAAGGGATCTCAGAACAGAATGAGCTTTGAAGTTTAGAGTTTGAATTTGCAGAGAATTCTCTTGGCTGGCTTACAAAGGGAATGAAAAGCCATTGTAAAGGGGGTGGCTTTAGATTTTCACTTTATCCTCAAAATAAAAGATTAAGGAAGACAATTCTTGTATAGATGGCTTAAGTGGGTGTCTGTATGATTTAATTTCATGCTCATTATTTTCTTCTGAAGTAGTGTGCATTTGCAATCATTTGAATTTTTTTTTTTTTTAAGTACTGACTAGGTCTTTGGAACATTTCAGGTTTCTAAAGTTTTTCAAAATTTCTTGAGTTATGAGCCCTTGTTGGAAATTACTGAGGAAGTAGTACAAATGCAGTAGATGAGGCATCTCGGTCCCAAAACAGGTTTCTCTTTTACTGGAGAATTTCTTTCAGTTTCTGAATGATTTTATTTCTGTACAAAAAATAGAAATTATTGAAGTAAATTATAATTTGGACAATGGACAAGCCATTTGACTGATAACTAAATATTTTTAAACAAGGGTACATCTAAGTTTAATATTCAGTAAATATGAATGAATTCTAACCCCAGGAAAAATTGTGACATAGGCAGAGTTTATTTTAGGGGATATTTAAAGATAATAGGATCATAGATGTAGAACTAGAAGGCTGTTCACAGATTACTGTTGTTGATAAGAACAGGTCCCAAAATCTGAAATAGTTTTAGAAAGACATTTATTAGATCATTTGGCAAAGGACAGTGAATCTGAAAGGATGTATGACTTCCTTACTACTGATTCTGGAAGATTTATATTATATAGGATTTTGACAAAGGTTTCCCACACTGGAACCTGATGTTAATTACTATTAAGCAATTTTCCCAAGAGGGCAGCCTGAAAGCAAGTTTGAATGAGTGAATATGAGTAACTGTAATCCAATACAAAAATTCCTCAGGATGTAGTAACACAAAACAAGAATGCTTTGGGTAGAATTAGGGCCTGGAAGAACTGGAAACACCTTATAGCCATCTGTAACTGAGATGTTACTAGGGAGTTATTGGAATCAAATTCTAGTTGTGTACAAACATTTATCACATAAGGTTGGATTTAAATAGTATGCATTTTTTTCCTGAACAGTATAAGAAATACATTACATAATCCAGTTCTTTCATGTTAGATATGAGGAAGTTAAGATGCAGAGAGATTAAGTCATTCAGTCATTAACATTTATTAAGCATTTATTATGTGCCAATTACTATACTAAGTATAAAAGGAGAAGCAATAGACCTGCTTTATATATACCCTATAAAGGGAAACAATATGCTAATAACTATGTACAATCAAGATAAATTTGAAATAATAAACAAGTGGAATGGACTAGCATTAAGGGAGATCATCTTCTTGAAGAAGATGGGATTTTTGTCAGGAAGCAAAGGAAACCAGGAAAGCTAGATGAGGCAGGAGAGGATTCAAGTTATGGGGAATATTTGGTAAAAATTCAAGAATCAGGAAATGGAGTATTGTGCATAAAGAACAGCACTGAAGTCATTGTGACTTAATTGGCAGAGAATTCAGTGGAGTAAGGTATAATAAGATAGGAAAGGAAAGGTTCAGGTAGCAAGAAGATATAACCTGAACAAAAGAGACAGTAGTCAGTCAGACAGGTAAGAGGTGAATCAGAATGGAATAGTTTGATGGAAATCTAAATAGAATCTCGAGGAGAAGATGATGGATAACATTTTAAAGCCTGCAAAGAGTGTATTATATTTGGCAATTAAGACATTATTGGTGACTTTGGGAAGGGCAGTTTTAAGTAAATGATAAGGTCAGAAGTAAAACTTGAAAGAGTTAAAAAGAGAACAGGAAGAAAGAAAGTGGAAATATCACTTGTAGAAAGCCTTCTCAAGATATTTAGTCATAAAAGGAAGAGAAATATGGAGCAATAGCTAGTAGAGATAAGAGATAAATAGGTAAAATGAAGATTTTTTTTTTTTTTTAGAATGAGATTGACATGGGAATGTTTATAGGCAGAGGAAAGTAATCAGTAGATAAGAAGTTGAAGATAAGTGAAAGTATGTTGCTAGGGAACATAATAACAAGAGTCTGCATTAATTTTGTGACCCTTCATCATGTACCTTGCGCACAATGCATAGGCAACAAGTCTATGCAAAGACAAGTCTTGTGCTACCTGACTCTTGTGGTCTTTGGCTGGTTGGATCACAGTCAGCTCATTCTTGAGAATGGAGGTTGAGGCTTCTGGTGTATGTTCTGCATGACTACCTAAAGGTCCGGGGTACACACCCTGTAGACATGTCAGGATAGGCATTGAGCACGCACCAAATCGAGATTGCCCCCACTGTCTCAGGAGTTGGGCTCCTGGATACACAAGCTAAACACATACTACTTATTGCTGGGGTACATAAGTACAGGCAGCAGAAGGAGAGAGGAAGCAGGAAGGAGAGACAAGATGATGTAAACAAGCAATAAAGCTTCTCTGAACTGCATTAGTGGTGTGTGACTACTCTGTCAAATCCCGAGACATCTGAAGGTCGTAGAGGTGGGTAGTACTCAGACTTCAGCTGGTGTCAGCAGGTCTGTCCTAGCTGAGGACTCCAACAGTATGTACATGATAGAAGGGAATTGGAGAAGATGGACTAGAATGAGGGTAATTTTTATATTTATAAAAGTTTGCCTTGTCAAGGAAAAGTAGTAGGTATCTGAGTATTGTGAGATGAGAAGGAAGGGAGAAGAACTTTTGATAAATGGGTTCAATTTTTCAGTGAAATATGAGGCAAAGTTCTCAACTGAGAGGGTGAGGAGAAGGGACCTATGGGAACTTTGAGAAGGAATGAAGGATTTGTAAAAGCTGCTGTGGTTAGCTAATTAAGGAAGTTAATTTGGGAGAATTGTCTTGTTCCAGTGAGGGCTTATGAAACATAAATTTGTAGTATACTCAGTCAGCATGGTTTCACAACTTTTTTTTAAATTGATTCAGCAGCGTGTGAATAGGAGCAGAGTGTAATAGATGGTCAGGGATATCCAAGGAAGGACAAGGGACTTGTAAGAAAAAGATAGGATAAGAGTTTAACCATTTCACCAGTGTCAGAATGGGTAAGGGAGAGTGTAATTATTTCAGTGGTGATGGCCTAGGAAGACTCCCAAGGTTTGGAGGATATAATGAAGATAAAAAACAAAGAAAGACAGAATTATATAATGTGATCAGATAAGGGAATTTCAAAGTTTATGGACATTAAAATGGTGTATTTGTGTGGTCATGATAATATTAAGAATATGGTCATTTTTGTGTGTAGCTGAGGAGAGGTGAACTAAGTTGAAGAATCATGACTTACTTACCCAGTGTCCTGCAGGTAGTGTGAAAAATGGAATTTGAATCCAAGTTCTCTAATGCTAAAGCTAGTCCTTTTTTTTTTAGTGATGGATGTAAAGTCCTTTGAAAACCTTTGAAGAATATATAATTATGTATAATTGAAACTAATTACTATTGGTAAAAATTCAGGCATCAACAGGGATGGATTATTTTGAGAGATGGTTTTCTATGGTCATGATTCATAAATTATCACTATGTTTAAAGCTTACATAAGCTTAATTTTGAATGCATATCTAATGAAAGAATACCTTGTTCTTGAGAAAGTAGTGTCATGATTTTAGAAGAAAATGCAAAAGAAATTGTTTTGCGCTATCACAGTTATTGTTGTAGGTACAGCTCAAAAGTTAGCAACCTTTTAAATTCAGGTTTGATGTCAGGATTAAATGAGGTATGTGTATGTCACTGAAATTTAATAAAGGAAGTTTACCTTGCCCCAACAGAATAAGAATATGTAGCAGGTATACAGGTATACTATGTTCTCTGAACACAGTACTCCTCCTATACATCATTTCAAGAACACTGTTACTCTTCATCTTGAAATGCATGTGATCAGCAAGTCAGCAGAGTAATATAACTCAGATATCCATTAAGATTGAGAGGTCCATATTAGTCACAGTAAGAGTGTGTGTGTGTGTGTGTGTGTGTGTGTGTGTGTGTGTGTGTGTGTGTGTGTGTTGTGTATGTGTGCACTCACATGTGCTCTCATGCCTCTCAACCAGGAAATTACATTAGGGAAGGTTCCATCAGTATGCAAGATCCAATGTCATACCATTCCTTGGTGGCAAGGACTCAGTGATCTTCTAAAATCGAATCTATTTAACTGTGGTTTGCAACCCCATATGGGTCTTGTAACTGAATGTGGGATTGCAAAATTATGATCTATTATCAGTATTTTGCATACTTATATACGTAGGGTCATGTAAAAATTTCTCAGGTGGAAAGGTGACAAGTGGAAAAAGTTTAAGAAGCCCTTAACAAGAGAACTTTCTACATGCAAATATTCATAAGACATTTTCTAAACAATTCTCTTGCCATAAGTGATATTAAAAGATGGAAAAAAGGGAAAAAGGAAATGAACAAAAACAAACAGAACAAATAAAAAGTGGAGGCCTTTTCCACACCCTTCATAGAAGGACCAAGTCTTGAATATTTTATTGGACATTCTTACTAGAATTAGTAATACTAACCAAGTATTAGTATTAGTATATTTGGCTTTGACCAAAAGAAAAACCAAACCAGAACAACCACAAAATAAAACAAAAATAAGGAAAACAAAAAACCCAGAGGCTTTTCCTTATCCTTTTAGAAGGACCAGATCTCAAGGTATTTACTGAAATAGTCCTCTAGAAAGGGTTTTATTAGAGGGGGGAAATCAAACCAAGGTAAAAACAAAAATGTGGAAGAATATAAATGCCAAATATTGGAAGCCTTTCCTGTCCTATCCAGAAAGACCAAGTCTCAAAATCTCATAGTGCAGTTCACGTTTTGGGTGATACTATATCTTTGAAATTCACCGTGTTTCTCCTAAGACAAAGTGGTGATGATAACCTAGGGCAGCACTAAGAACATTAGAATCCCAACACAAATGAAGACGCCTTCAGTATGGTCATGATTTTTTTTTTTCCTGACATGAGGAGTGATGGTGAGCAAGGACAGAGGTTCCTATAGAAGGGATGCTGCTTTTTTTCAACAGTGACTTAAAAAGGACTCTACCTCATACTTATCCAGTGACTCAGAATTACCACCAAGTCAGCTAAGGTATCTCCTTTTCTAGTGACATCATAGTTATAAAACAACAACTTCACTTCCTCTGTTATTTTAATGCAAAACACCTCCCAATAATATAATTTCTTGGTGTCCCTCAAGCCTTTTCTGGGAAGGAGTTTTTAGAACCATCCCAAAATCGAGCAGGTTCTGAGCTACTTTTCTAGGATGTATGGAGTCCTTTTGAGGGGACAAAAACCTTGAAGTTAAGGCAGTTGTGCTGGAGAAGGAACAAGGAATGACTGAACAAATGTCAGCCAGAACTATTTCCAAAATCAGTTCATTTCTATAAGTCTTCTTAGACAAGAAATCACCGAACAAAATATCCCTTTCCTTTTCCACATACATCTGATAATACTGGTTAGAACAATGGACTCGTATCAGAAAGGCTTAATTTCAAATTCAGCCTCAAATATCTACAAGCAGTGGAATCTTAACAAGTCACTTAAACTTTGTGTTCTTTTGTTAATCTTTTGTTGGCAACTATAAAATGGAATGATAGTAGTTCCTACCTCCTAACATTATTGTGAGGATCAAATAATATAATAGTTTAAAAAGTATTTAGTGTACCTGACACATAGCAAAAAAATACATATAATTCTTAGTCCATCCCTCTCCCTTTCCAAGATAGCATTGATTTATCATAGACATGGCTTTTGAAACTTTGGACATCTGACATGGGCAGTTAGTGTACAATCATGCAACTGTTCATCACTAAAAGCAAACCTCTGTTGCTGAGATTAGAGGGAGCCATTTTGCCATTTGTTGACAGGTTGAGAGTCATATGATTTGAGTATAGCTGTCTTGTTCTTAGTGAGGGGCGAGGGAAATCATTTGATTCTATTTCTAGCACAGAATAATATTATCATGTAGATGTCCAAATTGACACTGAACCCACTTTCCAACACCTGTTATTCTTGTAACAACTCCAATCTGATTGTTTAGCACGTCTCTGCTGAATGCCAATATATGTGTCCCTTAAACAACTATGCAGCGAGATTCACCAGGAAAATTCTTCCATTTGTCTTAACTTCATAAGGTAGAGCTTTACTTGTCCAATCCTATATTCTCCAGACACCAGATCCATGAACACTAGAACTAGTATTGAGAAAAAATTTCTCTGCTTTGTCTCTCAATGCTCTCTGACACATACCAGCCATGCTACCTAGAGATCAGACAACTGGCAGGACAACTGGTACTCCTATTCCCTAGGCAATGTTTGGTCACCAGATTAATGGATACTAAGGTATATATGAATTAGATTTCCCACTCCTTATCTCTCAGTAGGCTACTTCTTCTGCAACTGCCTCATCCTGCCTGATCACCAATGCAGTGGTGTACATTAAAAACCTCAGGCAGCTAGGTGGCACAGTGGATAGAGAACCATCCCTGAAGGCAGGAGGACCTGAGTTCAAATATGACCTCATACACTTAACGCTTGTGTAACAGGCAAGTCACTTGACCTCAATTGTCTCAGAACAAAAAACAAACAAACAAACAAACAAAAAAACCCCCCAAAAACCAAACCCCTCAGGAAGCCTTCTTTAGGTCTCTACCTGTACCCTGTCAGAAGGAAAAAGAATTCAGTTAACCCCAGGAAAAGATGTTTAAAGTATAATGAATTTCTTTATAAGTGAAATCAAGCCTTTCCTGACAGAATAAAGGAGAAAAAAATAAATATTAGAAAGTTTGATAGCCCCATACCACCCACCATTGGCCTGCTAACTTTACTTTTTTCTAACAATAGCTTTTTATTTTCAGCATTCACCCTTGCAAAACCTTGTGTTCCAAATTTTTTCTCCCTCCTTTTCTCCATCCCCTTCCCTAGACAGTAATTAATCCAATATATGTTAAACATGTGCAATTCTTCTATACATATTATTTACACTATTATCATCTGAAAAATTGTTCATATCCTTTGATTATTTCTCAATTGGGGAATGACTTGAATTCTTTTAAATTTGAGTCAGTTCTCTATATATTTTAGAAATGAGGCTTTTATCAGAATCCTCGAATGTAAAAATTTTCCCAGTTTATTACTTCCTTTTCAATCTTGTCTGCATCAGTTTTGAATGTACAAAAACTTTTTAACATAATATAATAAAAATTATCCATCCTCTGCCACTTACTCCCAATGTATTGAACCTCCTCAGGCTTTGATGTCTTCATCTGTCAAAGGAGGAATATAGCCTAAATGGCCTCTGAGATGCCTTCACACTATAGATGAATGATTATTTCCTTCATAGCATAGAATAGGATAGGATAAAAGTACTTTGCATATCTTTGTTTTGTTTTTGTTTTGTTTTTTTGTTTGTTTTTTTGTAGTACTGGAGAATCTGTCTTTCCCTATGTTTCTGTAGGGATCTTGATTTACTTATATAATTCACAGAAGTAGAGGACACAGAAAATTCTGATAATTTGACATGGAAAAGGAATTCCTCTTGCCACTCTAGGGTTAGAATGAAGAAAAAGAATCCCTCAAGAGGATAAAAATGAGTTTTATGCTTTGTGATTTCTCTTTTTTCCTCTCTCTTCCTATGTCTTCTTTCAGATGAATACTTCTGAATGGGATTCTAAGATGGTCGTGCTGAGTACCAAAAGAATGGGAACAGAGGTACAAGCAATGAGTGCTACTAGGCACACTTGAGCAGCTAGGGACTGACCTGATCCATGCAGCATGTCAGCAAGTAAAATATTCTTGAAATTAGTTCCACCATGGTCTTTCTGTTAATCATCTCTTTAGACTATAAACTAAAAAGTCTTATTGGAAAAAAGCACTAGATCTTGAATAAGATCTCTGTTCTATCTTTTATCTCTTTTGTGACTTTGGTAAAGTTACATAAGCTTGTAGTGCTGTAGGTAATTCTTTAAGGCTGAAAGTTGCAGAACAGTTATTGATATGAATAGAAGACTTTTCCTCATAAAGTCTAGACCAATAAAATGAACACAACCAGAGTAAACCTTGAAAGTGAAGAGCAAGACCAAAGCCAAATGGGAAAGCCACATAATTGTGATAGTGAGGAAATCTCCATAGATGATCTTAAAAATTTTTAAAACCCCATTCTAATAAATTCCAGGACTGAAAAACCATGCCTTTTGTCTCATATCAATAATATCATTTCTCCTGTTTATAAGACAATGAGAAGTCTTCAAGTCTCAGAAAACATATCAGTCACTCTGAATCACTGTCATTGCACTTGTATTTTAGGCAGAATTGTAACTGACCTCATGCTGTCTAAAGAAGTTGTTTAGATTTGGGAATAGCTGCAACAGGTGTGCTCTGTCAGGGAGGCTTGTATCAGTCCAGTGAAAGAAAGGCAACAAGATATTTCCAATCACAAAAAACTCTTGGCTGTCTAGAGAGGGTGATAGTGACCAGGAACCTTCATCCTCTATTATTGATATGTAGGTAAGCATGGATATGAATATATATATACACATAGACACACACACATATACACGTTTGCTCACTTTTTATACACTGCCAGATTTGATTGCATGTCCCCTAAGCAAGGTCAAAAGCAATGTCTGGATATGTTTTTTTAATGTTATTTTGATTTCAAACAAGTGGATAAAACTGTCATTTGACATATAGTAAACAGAAGGAACTGCTGTGGAACTTGTTGGCAACATGTAGACGTTGGATGTTGGTCCCAAAATGCTGAGGTTCTTTGGATATGTATTCTATTACATTTACCAGATAATGAATTCTAAGAATTTGAGGGTCATATCTTAAATATTGAACCTAGATCTACTAACTAGTTGATATGCAATTAACCATAGAACTTGTGACACATCCTGTCTAAACACAATACCCACACACACATATGCATAAACATAACAAATAGAGATATATTTATCTTACACTATATTTATTTAAGCTGGTAATAGGACAAGGGTTCCCCTATTTCTCACAAAAGAGATTAGTTTTCCCTAAAAGGCAATAAAACTGTCCCCAGAATTAGATTGCCCTTAGTCTCCCTGCTCATCTAAAGGCACATAAAGTCCTACAAAATTGGTACTTCAATATGGTGAATTACTAAAAACCGTAAGAGTTGACATACCTTGTCCTGATGACCAGACACAAAAGCATATTAAAATGTGAGAACATCAAATAGAAAATAAACCCAGTTATTCAAGTCAACAGCAGAGCAAAAATAAAATAGGGTATACATATGAGAATATACCTGAATGTTTTCCATTGTGAATGAGATTACTCAGTTTAACCAAGAAAGCCTGAGATTACACTCAAGGGGAATTCCCTGAAGTTTCTAATGTAGTAATCTAAGAATAGGGGCATGATTAAGATACTGACTTTTCTACTTATTGTCTTCTTCCCAGGTATCTCTCCTTTCAGACACTTGAAGAGAGACTGCATATTTTTTCTTTCTAAGAAACTAGAAAATAGGCTCTCTCTTTTATCAAGCTTTCATCAACTTATGATCTGATTAAATCCAAGACAAATGTGCATTGAAAGCACATAAAATGGACATGGCACTATATAGAACATTATCTTGACAACATGCCTAACTACATACAAGATATAATACTCACACCTTTCAAGAGTACAAACATCTTCATAGCAATCATAAGCTATGTTTATAGCTAATTGACAAAATAGTGGTATTTAGATACAATAACACTATCATTAAATGTAGCATTATTTTCTGGATTTCTGAAGACCATACAAGTTACCATAACATGCTTCAATGACCAGATATGATAACAAATGGAGATGAGGGGACTACATCCAGAGAAACTAAATTCAATTATATTCTCATTGAATATACTTGCTATGTAGGGCAAAGTAAAACTCTTTGTCTTAACTGTTCAAAGATGTGTGAGTGCCTCATTTCATTCCAGTAATGAACCTAAACATGATGTGAATGTTAATCCCAATCCTAACAGTACACATGTTTTATTCTCCCCATCGCTGAAATCTTTAGGTCAGGTCTGGAAATATGTATTAAGTACTTGCCATATACAAGTATTAGCACTGGGGATACAAAGAAAGGCAAAATACATTTCCTTCTCTCAATAAACTCACTTTCCAATAAGAAAGATGACCTCAGGGAAACAATTATGTACATATGAGATATATGTAGGGTAAATTGGAGTCAATCTCAGAGGAAATGCAGTAAAATTGAGGGAGGTTAGCAAAGACTTCTTTTAGGAGAAGAGGTTTTAGTTGATATTTGAAGAAGCCATGGAATATGAAAAAAAAAAAGTCTGGAGACAAAGGTGAAGATTGAGAATGTTCTAGCCATGGTGTATGACTTGTGATAATTCCGGGAACCAGGAATTTATTATTGGATTATATGAAAGGGTATAAGGTGTAAGAAGGCTAGAAAGGTAGAAATGATTATGAAGCCAAAGAATAAAAGATGAAAACATTTGATTAAAAAAGATAAACATAGGATTTTATCCTGAATATAATAGGAAACAGATACTGGAGTTTATTGAATAGTGGTCAGAATTGTACTTTATAGAAAGATCATTTTGGATTAACTGGAAAGAGATAAAGGCAGGGGCGGGGGTGGGAAGGGTGGCATAGGAAAAGATAGGATACAGAACAGTGTTCAGATAAATGAGAGTGAAAACTAGATTAGTGGAAATGGGATAAAAAGAAAGAGTAAGAGTGGGGGGAGAAGAAAATGGAGTAAAGAATGTGTGAGAGGAGGTTAAGTAATAGCAAGTTAAGGAGTAGAATTAAAGTAGAACAGTTAGCAGGGAGAGGAAAGAAGAGACATACATGAACACAATAACAAGTAGAATTTATTAGAAAAAAAATTAGGGCCAGTAATCATTTATCTCAGAGAAAATCAAACTCATGGATTCAATCAAGAGAAAAATTACATTATATGTCAACCATATTAGTATTGTGTTAGATGCATGTCTATGTATGTATAAATGTGTATGTTTATATTTTTGTAAGGGTGTATATATATCTGCATATAGGTGTATATGTGTGCATATATAGATGTGTGTGTTGTTTATGTGTGTGTGTGTGTGTGTGTGTGTGTGTGTGTATAAACCTCCATCCCATTCCTATAAATACACACATATATAAATATATCCATGTTTAGTTACAACCTGTTTGAGAGACATGGGGGAATGAAAGGGAAACAAGAATAAAGTTAAAAGTGCACAGAAGAGAACAAAAGAATAACCTACAAGGAAGCAAAGAAAAGATCGACAGTCATGAATATAATCTTTTCTATTATTATGTGTGCTTTCTTGAAATGGAAATTTATTGCTACATATTTTGAATCTTCCCTGATCTTTTGCACAAGATAATATTTTTCCCTTTTTCTGTTTTTCTTTTTATATATTCATTTATAAATATAATTATATTTATATCATATTTAAAATATAAATGTTTTATATTTATATTTTATATTTAGTTTAAATAAACAAACAGATATTTTTGTGTTTAAAAAAAAAGAAGAGGATGGATTAGAATGGAGAGACTCAGGGCAGGGACAACAACCAGAAAGCTATTTCAACAATTCAGGTATTAGGTTATAAGGTTGTGCACAAGGGTTGTGAATCCTATGTATTTATAATTTTTATATTTATAAAATTTATAATAATATTTATAAATACATGAAACAAAATGTATAAAATGGAAATGGAAACCAATTATAAACACAGTTATAATTTTTTTTTTTTAAAGATCCTAATACCCAGGATAGCAAAAAGGAATCTTGAAAGAAAGGAGTTTTTGGCAGAAAGATAATAAAGTTTAGGGAATTCTAAGTTAAGGGACATCAAGTTTGAGATATTCAAGAGGCATTGGAAGTCAGGAAATAAACTGAAGGTGAATAAAATGATCTGTGAATCATCTGCATAGATGAGATAATTGAATCCAATTTGTGAAATCACAAAATAAGATGATGTAGGAAGAAAAGAGAAGACTGAAGAGGGCAGAGTTTGGGGGCACAGCCATGGTTTGTGAGCAAGATCTGGATTAAGACCTAACAAAGGAAATTGAGAAGATATGGAGTTAAGAACATCTCAAAAAAGAGCAGTGTTGAGAAAAAATAGAATCTAAGAGAGGATCAAGTAAAAGAGGCTTTCAAGAACTGTCAATGTAGACTTTTCAAGGAAAAGATAAAAACCATTAATTAAATTTAGTAAATATTTTCAAGTGCCTACTATGTGCCAGGCACTATATTAAGCCTTAGAAATAAAATTTAGGAAAAGAAATAATCCCTTCTCTCAAGGAGCTACTTATCTAATGAGGAAAACCACACATAACCTTACTCTCTTTCAGAGTATTTGAAGTTCAATGGCAGGACAAAAGTAAAAACAACTGACAATGACCTGGGATGTAGTGAATGATCTTAGCTTCTTAGATGTCTGACTAAATTCTAAGTGCTCTACAATACCTACTTCAGTTGTCTCCACACTGTTGAAATAAATTGTTTTCAGCTACCTATTTTACTAGGTGAAGTTTTCATATGCTTGAAGTAGATATCTCCTAATTCACCAGTGGGTTTGAAGCCTATTTGTTACCTTTAACTTGGTTTAACCTGTCTGCCAAAAACCTGTCTTGGAGCCACAAGTGAGGGTTGAATGACAGGTAGACATCAAAGGTGAATTAGCAGCCCTTTTTTCAGGGCTGTTTTATAAGGCATATACCAAGTAATACTTTCTATATCAAATAAAGTAAATCAAATAAGTAAACCTTCACATCAGAGGTGCTGGTCTTCCCTGAACATCTCATACATGTAGTTATCTAGGAAAAAGATAGCTCTGTTCTATCTATAACTGGAATAATACCAAAAGATGCTTTCAGTGAGCCTTCAAGTCAATACTTTTATTATTTACAAAAAAGCTATCATTTTACCTACTTATACATTGGTTCATTGGACATTAACCATAAAAGAACAATAATAGATTCTAGAATTGTCTATCTAGAGTTGGAAGGGAACCCAAAGACTATCTATTTCAACCTTATTAATTTATACATAATGAAACTTGGCTAAGGTCACATAGACCACATGAGTAGTAAGATTTGAACCTTGCTCTTCTTACTCCAGAACCAGCAGTCATTCCACTATGCCCTGCTGCCATCTTAGCATTTAATTTAATCATTCAATCAATCATCAGCAAGCATTTATTAAGTACCTACTATTTATCAGACATCATACCAGTTGTTAGGGTTACAATGACAAATGAAATAAATTTTGCTTTCAAGCATTCTATCAGTGGAGTCAGCATAACATAAACATAAATTTAGAATAAATGTAAAGTAGTTAGGTATGGATGGTACTTGAAGTTGATGAGATTTGGAAAGATTTGATATAGAAAGTAGAAATAAGAATAATAATGACAACCAAACATATTAATGTATCACTTTTATTTCTTTCTCCAGATCATTTTATAAAGAAACTGAAGCAAACAGACTTGATTGACTTCCCCAGGATTACACAATTGGTAAATCAGATTTGAACTCATGAAGAGTCTTCCTTACTCTAAGTCCATCACTCTATCCATTTTGTCACCTACCTACCTTACAACAGAAACAACAAAAAATTTCCTATAATGATTACCATTAGCAGCATCCCATAAATTGTATTCTGCTGCTTAAAGATTATTCTTTGCTTTATATCACACCCTGGTATATATACTCAAATATATATTATATAAATGTTCATGAGTGTTTTTAATTATTTCTGTGATTTAGATTCTGATCCACTCATTATTAAGGATTTAAATTATTTCAAAGCTAAATATTTATTTCTGCATCTTTTCCATATTTCTTTTTATAGTTATAATTTTTTTATCATATTGTGACCTATAAAGATGTCTTTCTCTGTGTGCTTGTTTTAAGTTCTTTTTACATTTGTTTATAAGCCCTCTTAGAGCATGATATATTTTCATAAAATTCCATATGTCTACAAAAATGTCTGTAATTCTTAAGATAACTATTCAATAGACTTTGTTAGTCAATCAAACTGGATTTTGTACAATTGTTTCCTCTTTCTGCCTTTCTTTTTTCCTTCTCCTCTGAAACTGAAATGTTAAAGTCAATCATAATTATTGCCTTACTATCTTATTTCTTTTTTTGTTTTCACTTCAGTTAACTTTCATTTTGAATTCAGTTAACTTTATTTATAAGAAATCGGTTCTTATTTTCAATTAATTCACCTCAGCAAGTTGATAATAAGTAGTGACTATGTACTAGATTATGGAGGATGGAAGGGCCTGGAATGCTATGGCACTAGGGTGACAAAGAATCAGATGATTGAATGATAAAACAACAAAAATATACTATATTCCATGCTAAGTTCCAAGAAAGCAAAACAAAAACTGAAATAATCTTGTTTCTTAAAGAATTTACAATCTAGCATGTATTTATTAATATAAATTTTCAAAAATTATCCATCTATTTTTTGTTTGTTTTTTAATTGTATACATTGCTTGATTCTAAATAATGATCACAAATCTAATCTTTCAGTAGAAACAGGAAAATTTATTACAATATTTCATTTTGAATCTATAATTTACACATATTTCTTCTAAGAAACAAACTGTTCATTTTTGTTTTCTAATTCATTGTATAACAGTTCTTTTTATGATTTTAGAGCATAAACATTGAAGATTACATTTGTTTGTTCTTTATTAAATAAGTTATATTATTTATGAAATAGTACAATTTTGCTCATAATATATTAATTTTAATCTTTATAATCATACAAAAACAAAATCTTTCCCTTTGCCCATGCCAAATGCTGTTCTTACATTTAGTTATTGATTTTTCTACTTTCTATTGATTTTTCATATTTTTAAAAAGTAAAATTATGCATAGTTTATGATTCAATCTTTTCCCACTCTTCAATGACAAGGTGGTCCTTTGAAACTTTATTAGTTTTTTTTTCCCCCTGAGGCAGTTGAGGTTAAGTGACTTGCCCAGGGTCACACAGCTATGAAGTGTTAAGTGTCTGAGGCCAGATTTGAACTCAGGTCCTCCTGACTTCAGAGCTGGTGTTCTAACGACTGTGCCACCTAGCTGCCCCAAAACTTTATTAGTTTTTAATTATATCTTTCTAACATACAAACTTTGAGTCATCAATTGTCATTGTTTTCAAGTATTCTTTGCCCTTTTGGGGGTGAGTACTGATTGAATGGTTTGTATTAAAAACCCTGTCCAGCTTAGAGTTTTTAGAAGAAAAGAATAAAAATCTCTGACATTATCAGGGGAAAATATTTTCTCATGGTATGCTTATCTTTTAAGAATAATCAATCTAAGGTATTATTTCTCTTGCTTTTCTCTGTCAGATCCCAGATTTTTCTCTCATTGCTTATACTTGTTGAGTAACCTTGAACTACACAAAATGATGCTTTTGATTCAAAAATATGTTTGCTTTTCTTTTACATTGAAATTAGGATTTAGTGATTACCCTCTTGGATGAATTCAGCATTTAATTATATCAGCTGTTCTCTGCAACTTTCTGGGCAATTTTTTGGTATGATCTCTGAAATATGGTATCTTTATTTCTTTGTGTTTTACTAGGAGAATGTTTATCAGAATATCCTCTATCCTTCTTTCCTTGGTTTTTCAAGATCATTTAATATTTGTTTAGTTGTGCTGGGTATTTTTGTTGTTTTTTGTTCTGTTATCCCTACATTTTTGTTTTCTTCTTAAGCCACTTTCCGCCCCTCCCCCCCTCCCCCCGCCAAGGACTCCTAATTCATTAAAATTGTTGGTTTTTATATTGCTTTTTAAAAAATATTCTCTTTTTAAATAATAGGTATTCTTGATGTTTCCTGCATTTCTAAACCACTGTGAAAACTCTTACAAATTAAGGAAATTCTTTTCCTGAATGATAAAATATTGCAGTATTGTTTTTAAAATTTTTCTTTTTGCATGAGATTTTCTCATTGAGAACTTCTCTTTCTCCTTCTTGTTCTTTTTCTCTTCCTCCTTCTCTTCCTTCTGCCCTTCCTTTTCTTCCTCTTCTTTTTTGTGTTGTGGTTCTTTTACTTTGATACATTTATGATTGTTTTGAGGACCTGGGCTTACTTATGAACTATTCAACTATATTATTTGAAGTTTCTGTTGTTCTTTCTACTACATAATATTGCACAGCCCATGAGAAAGTTACTAATGCTAACACTACTATCACCACCACCATTACTACTACTACTACTACTACTACTACTACTACTACCCCTCAACACTATCAACCACCACCACTACCACCACCACTACTATTACAAGAATTAACATTACTACTTAAAATTTACACAGCACTTACATAGGTTGGCAAGTACTGTATATATATATTATCTCATTTGATCTTCATACACTGATATTACTACTATTATCCTTATTTTACAGATGAGGGCCCTTCTTCAGGGTCACAGAACAAGTAAATGTCTGAGAACTAACAATTTCCTGACTGCAGTTCTAGTATTTTATCCATGAAGATACCTATTGCCTCTAGCTACCAAGAATCAGTGCCAGAGATCATTCACTTTCCTTTCACATTCCTTTCAACTTTTGCGAGGGATTATTATCACTTCCTTAGCATAGTTCTATGAATCAGCAAAGCAAATACTTAAGCAACCTCCAGATATACTAGTAAAGTTCTTAGGAATCTCTTTAATGATTCATGACATTCTTTTTTTTCTGAAGCTTTGCTGAACTACATTTACTTACTTTCAACATTCAACAGCTATATCTGTCTCACCAAAAAAGTTTTTCATTGCATTCATTCTCACCCTCCTCCAGGACTGTTTGGAGCGAATGTTTTCCTCAGTCTCTCCCTGTTTTTTCTTTCTATTTTCCTATGGGTATTAAATCGCATCAGGAACCTTCACACCTCTCTTTAAGATGACATCATCTTGGAAGTTCACTGTCATAAGTCATTACAGTATAAATTTAAACTGCATAGACTAGTTCAACTCACATTCCTTAAGCAGAGCATAAGCACTGTGGCACTGGAGTAGAAGACCTGACTCTAGATCCAGCTTCAGCCTCTCCCTCAGCTATTCCCTCAGCTGTTCTTTTGCTACACCTCTTTGGACAAGATATTTTATTTTTTGGAACCCCAGTTTCCTTATAAATGTAATAAACATAATAGCTTATGTATTATCTACCTCCCAGGGTTAGTGTAAGGAAGGCACTTCATACATTTTAAAGCATCATACAATGAGGTCTATTTTTATGATGTAGCTAGTGGCACAATTGTTAGTGTGCTGGGTCTAGCAAATGGGATGGAGTGCAGGGCAAAGAGGACATGGATTTGAATCATTGCTCTGTTATTTCCTGCATATGGGACCTTGGGCAAATCATATAACCCTTTTGGATCTTGGTTTTCTTGGATACAAAATGACATTTAATTTCCCCTCCAGCTCTTCTACTAGGTGATTTATAGCTTTAAAATATAATTTAAAGATGTTTCATTTAGAACACTTATTCTTTTTCAATTTAGTTTATTTTTTAAAAAATAACAAGCATTTATTTTCTCTCATTTTCAGCTTCCTTCTACCAGTTGATTAAATAGATTCCCCCCTCCTCAAATAGAAAAACCTTGTAACAATTATACTACAATGGGCCAGAACTCTGGAGAAAGGTATTAACTAAGTGAAATTGATAAGACAATGGTTATCTAGTTTAGCATGGTGATTAATAGTTCTCTAGTACAGCATGATTGATTTAATCTTACAACAAATAATGGTTGCCTAGTGACATAATGATTGGTTTAATCTCAGTATACGGTAATGATGTAATTGTAATAGGGTATATAAACTGGGAACAAACTCAGCCAAAGAGGGAGAAGACTTTACCAGCCTCCTTCCTGGTGGCTCTCCTGCCTCCTGCATTCCTCCACCAAGACCAAGACCCATTGGAAGGTACCCCAGAAAGCTAGCCTACCCCCAGGCGAAGGACTTTGGACTTTATCCCTGACTATTCTAGTGGTGATTATTCTGCTGAGACTAAGGCTGGTCCCGAGACTCCAGAAAGCTAAACCAGAACATTACATTATACAACATAAACCAAAACAAAATCCTACTTTGTCTTTATTGTAAAATGTGTATCTCATTCTCTATCTTAAGTATATCACATTTCTTTTCATTTGTAGCATGCTTCATGTTTAATCCTCTGAAAACTGTTATGATTCTTACAAAGTACTAGGACAGTGGACAATAATTATCTAATTTAGCATGGTTCAGTATTATTGATTGATCTGATCCTACAAGGAAATGTTATAGGCCAGAACTTGAAACAAGCTACTAAGTGGAATTGAGGAGACAGTGGTTAAATCTAATTTAGCATTGATTTAATCCTACAACAAATAATGGTTTGTTTCCTAGTGATTTAATGATTGGAGTGTATTTACTGTACAGCATATAAGCAAGAAGCTCTTAAGGCCAGACCCACAAGCCCACTTTCAGAAGTGGAGTCAGATTGATTCCAACTTCCATCTTTGTGCTGGCTGGAGACATTGGAGGATGAGAGGCTGAATCTGGCAGTGACAAAGGACTAGTGGCAAGAGCTCTCAGAACCAAGGAGAGAGATAGGCCTCTAAGAAAGCTAACTGGGCCCAAGGAAAGAGACAATACTTGGAAATAAAAAAATAAAGGATTTGGACTTTAGCCCCTGGCTGCATTTGAAGTGATATTACACTGAACTGAAACTAAGGCTGCCTCCAGAAGCTCCCCAAGAAACCTGCTCCCAGAGAACATCATACTTTAGAGAAGAACATTAAAGAAAACATCTTTTATTATTGCATTTATCGTGGTTCTTTAATATTTCAATGCTGAGTTTTCTTTAGAATGTTTTTATTGTTATTAACCAATTTTCTCATGTTTCTGCTAACTTCATTCTATATCAGTTCAGAGATCGCTTCTTAGTTTTTAATCTGAAACCATTTTATCATTTCTTATAACAAAATTATATTCATATGTCAAAATTTCCTAGTCATTCCTGACAAATTGTGCATTTTATTTGTTTGAAAGTATTTTTGTTTTGTCAGTACAAAAGAGCTGCTATAAATAATTTTGTACACATGTGGTCCTTTTCTTCATTTTCTGATACCTAATTTTGCCTTTTATCTTTACCTAAGGCCTAATTTTAATTATTTATGACTGGGCTAAAGGAAATAAATGGTTCAATAACTTTTGGGACATGATTCCAAATTGCTTTCCACAGAGTGCAGTTAATTGATTATTCCATTTTGAATCTTGCTTCATTGTTTCATATACTCTTGCAATCCTTGTAGCTAGGACAATCTTTCCCCTGTGAAATTAGTTGGATTTGTGGAGTTGTGCTTTTCTTCTCAGATATTAAATTGGTTTTGGACTTCATGAATGCTGGACCAAGAAAGGGTCCTATATCCACTGCTTTGCATTTGTTTCCTGTTGCTATGCACTGGGCACTCCTTGGGATCAGTCTCTTGTCAGGGTTCTGGGACTACCTCCAGATCTGTCTCCCACTAAGGGACTAGCCACTTCCCACTCTGCCTTATACCTGCCCTAGCTTGTCTTCTTACAGGTCATCTGCATGATTCTGGTAGCCATTTTTTTTACATTGACTACCCTTATGGTTTTGTCTTGTTTCTGTCATACTGCAACTATGCTGGCATAGTTAGCTTACAAGAGTCTTATTCCTTATTGGAATTAAATAGACAAATTTCTCCAACTTTGAATAGCCATGGACCAATACTCAAAGAATTGAGAAAGAGCTATCAGTCCCTCAGTCCATTCTATTTCTGATTTTCTCTGTTATTCTAAAGTCTATTTTAATCCTTTCGTTAGAGAGATCTTTAAAACAAAACAAAACAAAACATGGGGCCTGTTGATTTACAATATGAGTTTTGGAAGCAAAACCTGAACATCTCCCAGTAACATTTAGGCTATACTTATTTCCAGGATGTCTCCATGAATTGTGAGACTCACACACAAGGCTAGATACCATGATAGCACTCCTTGCCAAATGTATATCCCAGATTACAAATAGACCAATATGATCATGGCAGAGTAGTTATTTGCTAAAAAAGCTAAGTGTTTTTTATAATTTACTGGGCATATTAATTACCAGCAATTTAATGCTTGTGTGTGTATGTGTGTGTGTGATAGAGAGAGAGAAAGAGAGAGAGAGAGAGAGAGAGAGAGAGAGAGAGAGAGAGAGAGAGAGAGAGAAAGACACACATACAGCAGAAAGAGAGACAGAGAGACAGAGACAGAGAGAGGAGTTGGGAAACCATGTATTATTTAATAAAAAAGGATGTTAGATTAAACTATGCCTACTCATAAAGATAATCACGCAACACAGGCTTCTGGCCTGCCCTGCCAATATGTCAACATTCTTATGATCCAGGTTAGTTCATCTGAGTGTTACCAAATAAAAAAGAATAAGTTTTGTTTTATGTTACATGAGTTTCATAGCCAGAGTAAAAAAGGCTTTTTTTTTTTTTAAACACATGTACACTAAAAGAAGAATGAGATAAAATAGAGAGGCACATTAAGAACTAGGAAGGTAATAAGATTTATATTCTCTGAGATGTTTCTTATTCCCCAAAAGTTCAACACTGTCATTGGCTGAGCACAGTGGCCAGAGATAGAAACCAACATCAAACAGAAACCTTTTGGATTTGCTCAAGAGTAGGAGATGGCATTTCTCCCATTTTCCATCTTTTATTTAACTCCTTTGAACTTCCACTATTTTCCAGACAATAAATAGAAACTCCATCTTTCAGTCTAGTGGAAGAAATATTGTACCTCTAGTCAGAAGCCTGGCTTTGCCAAATAACAATTATGCAACTTTGCAGATATTTTTATCTTTTTGAATTTCAGTTTCTAATTTGTTAAATAGATATAATAATACTTGTATGTCACTTATTGTAACAACCTTCCTCAGTACTACAAGTACATATTTTTAGCCTGTATCTCCTGCATCTTGAGGGCACCAAAGTGATAGTAAGTGGAGGTGGAAAGACTGATAGGATTATGATAGATCACAAGTCACTATAATATTTTTTTAAAGGGCAATGCATTCCTTTTTTGTCTTGTTTCTCTCATAGGACACTATCACTTTTCCAGGGTTTAAGTTGATAATTATTTATATCTGACTGGCAGAAATTCTGGGAAACATTTATTAGGCCATGAAGGCACTGAGTTGTGGCTCTATTTAGTGAGAGCATAGGAGCATGTATGTTAATTGCTATTGAAGTAACAAGAGGGAACAATCACACTCTTTATCTTTGAGAACAAAATTATTTGGAGGAATCCTCTAAGAATATAGGCTTTGGAAAAGAAGGATGAGAGAGTTGAAATACCAGGTCTTTTTCAATGCAGCAATGCAATGGGATTTTGACTGTTTCATTCTCGCTTTAGTAAAAAAAAAAATTCCATTTAATCTTTATGAGATTGAGTTCTTTGGTTCCATATTTTAAAAGGAAAGCATGGGATTAGGATACAGGAAAATGGAGCAAAAAGAGCCAAGAGCAATGGATAAATAATTCTTTGAATGCTCATATACCTAGAAAAGACCCATGGAGCCTGTTGGAAAAGTAACAGTGAAATTGGTAGGAGTCTGGTAGTTCTAACTTTGAATGCCATCTGGTATCTTAAGAGGCTTGTTGCAGCAGTTGAGTTTGAACATGCTGGAGGCACCTTGAACTTGTGTTATCATCTGGCAGCTAAATAAAGCATTTCAAGTAACTACTAAAAGCCCAAAACCCTAGCATCATTACTAATAGATACAACAGTGCCCTGACTGGAAAAAAATCCTGTCCAGTAAACAAAATGTTTCAAGATATTATGAGGATCCAAAAACTTTTGTTCTATCAATGTCCTAAAATATTTTGTACTATAAAATATAGGCTATTTTTAGTGGTAATAGTTATTATTCAACTCAACCTTCATTTATTGAAAGCATATACTAGGAGTTGTTCAAGGCCTTTTGGAAAAATAACTAAAACAAAAACAAAACTAAAAACAAACCAATTAAACAAATTAAAAGCTGAAGGATGTCTATATAAGGGCTGATATTGGCAATTATAATGTAGGAGCAATATTCTTCACTCAAGTTGGATTATTTTTTCCTTTACCTGTATTTACATTATCTTCAAGATTGAATTGGCTTGGGAATTAAAAACTCACATTATTGATATTCCTGAGTGTAAAGCAGAAGAGATTTCTATTGGAGACATACTGCATAAAAAGGTACTAGAAAGAGTAAGAGAAGAATAATCCTGAGGAAATAGGGAGAAGAGTATAGTGAGGATAATGCTAGAAAGTGGTCTGGAGGTCTCAAAGCTTCCAGCAAAAAACCAGCCAAAAAATGGTAAAAGCTCACCTACTAGATAGCTTTAAACACAGGGGTGGAATACAAGTTTCCCGTGCGGTGAAGATGTTAAAAAAGTGGGGTCATGAAAAGAAGACTGAACATTGGCATCCAGGAGGTATCAGGGTGAAAACCTATCTATATGAAGTTGAAGAATCAGATTTCTTAATAGTTTAAAGTTCTTTTGAATATCAATTGATTCATATCTTTTGACCATTTATCTATTGAGGAATAGCTTTTGACTTATGGTTTTTTTTCTTGTCCATATAGCTTTGTTATTTAACACTATTCAGAAATACTTAATACAAATACATTCCCTGTCAAATACTTTTCTTATCTTAATTTCATTAATTTTGATTATTCAAAATCTTTTATATTTAATGTAGTTAACTGATATTTTATATTTTGTAATCTTTGTCCCATGTTCAAGTAGGGAATTGATTTCCTATCCACAGCTTCTCTAGAACCTCATGTTTACTAGAACAAATGAAAAGCTTACCTCATCTTTGATTCAGTCTTATAATGTTAGAGTTGAAAGGGACTTTTAGAGGTTATCTAGTATAAATCTATTATTTTGCAACTGAAGAAAGCAAGTAAGTCAGATTTCAGAAAAAACTGGACTTACATGAACTGATGCAAAGTGAATGAAACAAGACCAGGAAAATATAGTTTCAGCAATATTGTGTAATGATCAACAATAAATAATTTAACTTCCGAAATACTATAATCTGAGTCAATTTTAAAGGGCCCATGATGAAAAATGCAATTTATATCTAGAGAAAGAACTGTTCGATTCTGAATGCAGATCAAAGCATATATTTTCATTGAATTTTTTTGTTATTATTTTTGGTGGGGTCTGCTTTTTCTTTGACAATGTGACTAACACAGAAATATTTTACATGATTGTACATATATAAGCCATACTAAATTGCTTACTGTCTTGGGAAGGAAGAAAATTTGAAACTCAAAATTTAAAAAATGAATGTTGAAAATTATTTTTACATGTAATTGGGAGGGGAAAGTACTATTTGAAGGAAAATAAATCAAAGTTCAAAAAAATAATTTGTCTAAAACCACATAGCCAAATTTTAAATTTTAATTTTTAAATCCATTTTAAATCCTAGTCTAGTGTTCCCTTAAGAGTTCTTTTTTTATGAAGCAAGTATTCAGCAGGCAATTGTCCTTTTGGACAGAAAACAGTCAAGAAGACCTGCATATGATCTGCAGTGAACACAGAAACTTTGAGAAAGTTTTCAAACAACTGAAAATAATTTTTCTAACATTTAGTCTTATGTGTGTGGTTTCTAAGTCTGAAAATTGCAATAGTGGTGCACTATTATTTTTAGTTCTGCCTTTGAAGATGATCACTTGGAAAGATGATAATTGAATCCAAGGGAGCTGATGAGATCACCACATAAAATATTATAAAGGGAGAAGAAAATATATCCCAAGATAGAACCTTTAGAGACATACAAGATTAGCAGGAATGATAAGGTTGAACATCCGGCAAAGGAGACAGAAGAAGTAGCCAGATAGAAGGAGAGCCAAGAGAGTGGTGCCTCACAAACCTAGAAAGAAGAGAGAAAAAAGTAACTGACAGAGTCAAAGGCTACAGTTTCAAAATGGATGAAAAAAAAATTTTTTTTTCACTTTTAGATACTGAGATGAGCCAGATTATTATCCTGAGATAATAAAAATGTTGATAGTTTTTAATTGTTTATTGGATAAGAACCTGATTATTAAACCTTATTGAAAGTTTCATTGTCACTATTTTATTCTTTGAAATTTTTTCTTGAAGGCAGCACAGTACATAGCTTTCCCATTTTTCCTAACTTTTCTGGCTCTTCTAGAGAGTTTTTGGAGAACTTCCAAACTAGCACTGTCATGAAGAAGTAAGTTTAGTCTACAGGATACACATTCTATCCTAATGATACAGTACTATTTATTCATTATGATCTCCCATGTTACTTTCATATTATTTGCATTGCCATTTAGCAAAGTTGCTTATCTTCTGCAGAATTTCACACCTTTTGCTACTGAAATATGAAGCGTGGCTATAAAATAAGGAGACTGATTCCCTGAGCCCCATATCAAGAGTTTTGTCCTTTCTTTATAGATGATGCTCATATTCTGTGCTGAATTTGGTCCGACCTAGTCAACATTTTCATCAAAAGAAAAATACAACTGTTAAAGTTTTCATTTCATTTATGACTTCTCCCTGCACATATACTCCTTCCTTTGGAAGTATTACAATACTGTTTCAGTGGTTCTTCCCAAACAGATTCTATTACTATTACTGACTCAAAAAAAGAGTTGCTTACAGCCCTCTGGAATTCTCCCTTCACTCCTTCAGCCATGAACAAACATCATTTCTCCTCTATCCTTAAAATACTTTCACTTTATCTGACCATCCGCAGAAGCTATGATCCGATATATCTCTTCCTTTCTGAGGCTTAACTTTTTGCTAGAGTTAATTATACTATATAATATTATATATATGCATATATATAATATTATATAGTTAATTATACTTGCTTCCTCTCCCTTCTTTCTCTTCTAAACCCTGCATTCTGGTTTTTGAACTTACTACTCCTCTGAAGCTGCTCTCTTTCTTCACCAGTGAAGTCTTAATTGCCAAATCCAATGGCTTTTTCTTAATCTTCATCCTTCTCAATCTTTATGACTTCTCTGTAAATCTCTCTCTCCTTCTTTAACTCTTTTCTTCTAGGTTTTATTGACATTATTCTCTCCTTTTTCTTTTGCTTAGTTTCCCTTCCTGGATTTTCATCCAGGTCAGAATGCAAATCTTGGGGATCCAGTGTTTGATTCTGAGTTTTTTCTCTCCTTCCTCTCACTTATCCTATGATAGATAGAAAATATATCATGGATTCATTTATCAACTCTATGAAAATGTTTCTCAGTTCTATGTATTGAGCCATAGTTTCTTTTACTCCAGTCTCAACACTTCAATTGCTTAGTAGGCATCTTGAACTAGATGTCCTATAGACATCTTAAATTCATATGTTAAAAATTTAATACATTTTACTGCCAAAATTCTTGCATCTTCAATATTTGCCTTTTATTGTCTAAAGCACTACGAGTCACTCAGACTCAAAAAGTTGCAGTCATCCTTTATACTTCATATTATCTATCAATTCTTTTATCAAGTTTTATCATTTTTACTTTCATAACATCTCTCCTATATGCTTTCTTTTCTCTATACTATGGTGCAGTTCCTCATTATTCTTTCTTAGACTTTAAGATGTATAGTTGTTCAAGGCAAACTAGCACCTCTGGTGTGAGGCTTATCAAGCTGTTTTCAGTCCTGTTCATTCACTTTTGGTATCTGCCTAACCCTCAACTCTCACCTGTGACACCAAAAAGCTATTGCATGTGCAGCAGACACACTGTGGTAAAACTGTCTTGTCGGACAGGCTAAACCAGATTGAAGATAACGAATGGATCACAAACTTACTGATGAATTAGGGAGGGTATCTACCCCAAGCATGTAAAGATTTCTTCCAGTGGAATGAGTGAGTAAGAACACTTTGTTCCAGTGGATATGAAAGTGATTGAAACATGTATTGTACAGCATTTACAGTTTGGTCAGACATCTAAGACTCCAAGGTTATTCACTACATCCTGGGCTATTGCCAGTTATCCTGACCTTGTCTTGCCACTGCACTTTAGTAACTCTGGAACAGAGAGAGTATCTGAGGACTTTGTACAGCTCTGCCTCAATTAAATTCAATTCTCACACAGGAGCCAAGATATCACTCTGCTATATTCTTGGTCTTCTTTGAAAAATGAAGGAAAAACAGCAACAATAACATCTCCCCTGGATTCTCACTATGGCAAGATAATATTTTTACATGTACTTAACTGATTTGCCATTCTACTCACCAAACTTGCTTTTCACTCTTTTCCTAGCCTCCCATGGAGCACCCTCTCAGCTAAGAACCTTGCCTCATAAAATTACTGAAAAATTTGAATATTCTTAGAGATTCCATTCCCTCGGTTCTTCAGCACATATGACCCAGATGCTTCTGCCATTATCCCCTCCTTTAACTCTGTTTCACAAGAAGAGATGGACTTTTTTCTTGCTAAGACTAACAAATCATCCTTTTTTTGTAGATTGAGAAGGCTTTGTATGTTCTTTCATTCTCATCTCTCTCATTCTGTTCTTAAATCTTTGCATTTTAACCTCATCATTCAACTGAAACTATATTCTCCAAATTTATTAATCATCTATTGTCAAATATAATTCTTTTTCATAATTTTCATTCTTTTTGACCTTATTTTCAGTCTTTGATTCTGTCAATCACCTCTTGGCCTTATACTCTCTCCTCTCTAGGTTGTTTATAGTGCTTTTTCCTGTTTGTCTGATTATTCCTCTTTTCTTTGCTAAATTTTAATCTATATTTCACCTGTTAAAGGAAGAGGTTCTTCAGGGTTCTGTTTGGATCCTCTTCTTCTATATTATTTTACTTGGTGAGATCATTAGTCATGATATTAGTAATCATATTAATTCAGTTAGCTTTTAGATTTATTTGGCAATTCCTAAGCTTTCTCTTCACTTCCAGTCTTATATCTAAAGTCTTATATCTACCTGCCATTAAAACATCTTGAATTGTCTATTTCAGAGATATCTTAAATTTAACAGATTCAAAACAACACATCTTTCCTTATACCTTCCTCTCTTCTTTTTAAATTCCCTATTACTGTTAAGGGTACTACTATTCTATAGTTCATCCAAACTATTAATCCATATGCTATCCTTGACTCTTCCCTCTCTTTCCTGCTGCATAGCCAATTAGTTGTCAAGCCTTGTTATTTTTACTTTCATCACATTTTTTGCACATTCCCCATTCTCTCCTCTGGCACTGATTCTGCCATAGTTCATGCCATATTCACCTCAAACCTGGACTTTTGAAAGCTGGTCTCCTTGCCTCGTGTCTTCCCATTCCATTCCATCCTTTTAAATTGATTTTCCTAATTGATCTTCTGACCCTATCACTGCCTTATTCAATAAATTCCAATGGCTTCTTATTGCTTCTAGAATAAAATAGAAAAACTTGTATTTCAAAGCTCTTCTCAATCTGGCCACTTTCTACATTTCTAGCTTTTTTATATTTTGCTCTCCTGTTCATATTCTATAATCCATCAACACTGATTTTATTGATGTTCCTGGCATACAACACTTCATCTTCGGACTCGTTGCCTTTTTACTTGTTCTCTATATAGGAATGTTTCTTCCTCTTTGCCACTACCCCTTGGCTTCTCTCACTTTAAAATTTAAAGTAAGAATCTACTTTCTGCAAAATTCCCAATATGTGGAGGCATGGAAGGAAAACAGTTCAAGGCTGGGGATAAGCTATGCTAAGGAATAGGATGTAGAAGACCCCAAATCAATTTCTTAATATGATTGAAATTATCTGGTATGAATAAAAACTGACCAACAAACAAACAAATTGACTTGATGTTTTCAGACTAATTGAAATTTTTTTGTTTTTTGGTTTTTTTCTGAGGCCATTGAGGTTATATGGCTTGCCCAGGGTCACACAGCTAGGCAGTGTTAAGTGTCTGAGACCAGATTTAAGCTCAGTTGCACCCATTGCACCACCTAGCTATCCCTAGGCTAATTGAAATTGAATTGTCATTACAATGCCCATTGGTTCAACAAAGTTGCTTGATTTTTTGTTGGTATTTTTATTATTGTTCTTATTATTTTATTATATTACTCATTAAGTGTGGATAGGTCACATAGTCAATTAGCATGAAATCAAGAGATTCAGACTATTCATTATCTCATTTGGTGGTAGGTCTTAGAGTACTTATGGACCATTATATTAGACAAACATTCTTCCAAATCTTGTCCTGCTTAGCTTTGCATGTCTGGATATGGCTTATATTTGAATTTACTGATTTTTGCTGGGCCAACCATGGACTATCCTGTGCTGCATAGCTTTTCTAAGTCTTTAAATGCCAAAGTCATTCTGATGAAATCTTTCAGAATGGGGAGCCTGGGTTTTATTGAGAAAAGCCAATTCCTTCCCCTCTATCATTTGACCCTTAACCACTATAATAGTTATTCTAAATGAGTGAACACTTATGCTATATTTTCCAATAGCAAAACTGGGGTCAACAGGGTACCTCCTTTTTTACCCAAATCCAGATGGGGTTTTCCTATAAACAAGTGAATACAGAATATTTATGCTGGCCGTGGCACCTGACGCCATAATACTTAGGATTTCTATGTAGTAGCCACTCTTTGTATAAGTCACTTCAACACATTAAGTAAATATTTTAATATAACTATGTCACTGTTTATTACAGAATGGCTTGGGCCCAAATCATGCCTAATGCTTGGTTAAAAAGACAGTTTACACCATCCTCTAAAGTGAATTAAAGAATGCATAAATGCCACTCTTTTGTTACTCAGAACTCTGTTTACTTTTTTTTGTGAACCATGTGAAATGCTTGTTTACAAAAGTTGACAGATGCCAGACTTTCTCATTAAGTTGAGGTGTTCTGTGTCAGGAAGGTGAGGTGTGAAGGTGGGAGATGGGATTCTTTCTTGACAGGTTCTTGGCTAGCAGCATGATAGTAGAAAAGAGCAGGAGACTTGGAATCAGAGCTAGAGTGAAAGAAGAGGTTCCAGAATTGGGGAAGGACATGTGTTTGTTCTTCAGTTTTAAGAAAGGAAAAGAGAGAACAGTTTGAAATTTATACAACAATGAAAATGGTTTTGAGTATTAGCACAATTCTAGAATAAAATTAATAAAGAGATAGTGAATATCTTGAAAAGGAGGTAGTGATAGCAATAGTCTACATGGTTTACTCAAAAACAGAGAAAAACCATGTTAACCTTGGGCCACAGGGAATGAATGGTGAGCTATGGAAACAGCAGCAAAAGTGGGGAGGAAAGAAATCCTTTTATCTTCCTTTCTATGTCTTCTCTCTCATTTGAGGTTTATACTATTCAAACATATCATACAATCTAAATTGTAGTGAGTATTTTCTATTTATCTCTTGAGGACATTTTCATTCCTTTCTCAATGAGCTTACTTACAATATTTCTCCCCTGCCCATTTCCTGCTCATATTTTGATGGGGTTTTTTTTTTTTTAATGTAACTGACATTCTGATGGGAAGGGAATCAAGATTTTGGATATAAGTTGTAACACCCCACAATAATAATGAGATATGTGTCAAATAGTATTATTTTAGTACTGTATTTTTTTCTCTGAAGAGACTAGAGATGACTTACCTTGTGACTCCAATATCTTTCTGTTTTCCTAGAAGGAATCAAATTCTCCCCTGGAAAAAGGTGAAATTCCAGAAATATCTATTCACACTCCTCTTTTTTCAGTCACATTTGAGAGTCCTGTGGATATAAAGTCATAATTACATAGATTCAGGGCACACTTGGGAATGTTGCAGACATAATGCCCAACTGATTGTTTTATACCTTTGGCCTAGAGTACTGAGAATGAACTGAAACCTGGATTTTACTAACTCTAAAGCCTACTCTCTATCTACTATACTGTGTTACTTCTACTAGAATAGAGGCAGAAGGAACTGGATTCAAGTACTGACATTTGAGCTCAAATAGTCAATTTCCCTAATAGAAGAGAGAGGTTAGACAATTGTTTATTTGAAAGAAAATAACCCTCAAATTTTAGTTGACTTCATGATCATTGGATGCCAATGGCATAAAATAGCAACAGAGAGGTAGCATGGCATAATGCAAGGCTTCTTAATCTATGCTTCAATATAATTGTTTTATTTTGTATCTGTTATCCTTTTGACCACTATTATTTATTATATTTTATTATTATTTTATATTAAAGTGACTTTAAGCATGCTTTTAGACAAATGTGAAAGATTAAAATTGTCTGAGATGATTATTCAAATAAGAGCTTAGAAATAATAACTGGTATGTAAATAAGAGTATAGATAGAAAGATTTGCTTCTAATGGAAATGTAAATACTTTCTCTGTAATTAAGAAGAATTAGCAAGTAAGTGAGTAATAATATTGATAAATTTTGAGAAGTAGAGAAGGAGAACACTAAGCATAGGGTCTAGGGATATGTCTGAGGGCTTAAAGGAATATGAAAAAATTCAAAACAATTTGTGCAAAAGGAGAAAAGAACGCTGATAATATAGAAAAGAATTGTTAAGCAGCAATATTAACTCAGCAGAGGATGTATGTGCTCCCCAAATTTGTAATGAGTGAAAGCAGATCTATTTGATGACTTCTACTCGGGAATAGAATTGAAAAAATCAGTGGGTGTTTGTGTGGCAAAGTTAGGGGTGTGTGTGTGTGTGTGTGTGTGTGTGTGTGTGTGTGTGTGTGCTTGTGAAAATGACATCCTGACATTAGAAGGTCTTCAGAAGAGAGAGGACAAAGATTCTATTGTGCTGGCTAGTGAATTAAAAAAAATAGATAGGATCAAGACTGGGTATGGAAATTAATAAAACTAGATTAAGGAAATAGACTTGAACAAGGGTTAGTCAAGGAACCAGAAATCACAGTAAAAGTAAATATCAAGTATAAGGTGAGTATGAAAATGGGAGAGAACAGAAGATTGAGGTCAGAGTTAAATTTTGAAGTTAGATATTTTAGATGTTATATAATTTTGTGAGACAGTGTGATCTACAGTGTAACCATGCAGTGGGCAGATTATGTGGTAGACATAGATACTCTTGGAAGTGTGATTGAGGAATTGTATGGTTTGGCTACTAGAAGCATCATAAATTTAAATATTCAAGTTCCCCAGAAGGATTCCAAAATATAGTTCAGAAAGACCACAACCCTGATGTTAAGAAATATATAACCCAAAGAGGGGAAATGATTTGCCTAAGATCACAAAATTTATAATAGAACAAAGACCTAAATAACTGTGCCCCAAGTCCAGGGCTTATTTCATTATTTGATGCTGTCCTAAACAAACAACAACAAAATAAATGTAAATGTGGTTCATTGATGAGTTAGTAGAATCAAAACTATGACTTTTCAACTTGACAAATTTTTTTAGTGTGGTATGATAACCACCAAAATAAAAAAATTAAGAGTCTGAGTCAGAGATCAGAAAAGGTCTTTACTCTTTCTCAAGAGAAAGGACAGAGTCCTCAGTGCTCCAGTAGTGGTAGCCAGGGAATGCAGAATGCAAAAGCTGTAGGCTTCCTTTATCCTAATCCTCCCCCACCTCTCATCACATATGTCCCTGAATATCTTCCATTCTTTTGGGGACGATACCCTCACCATTGATTATTCTTTGATGTCCTTGAGGGTTTCAATTTTCTAATTTGAGTTTCATTTCTCCAATTAAATTTTCATAACTGTGGAAATCAAATAAGTGCCCATCTATTTCTCACACTTTCAAGGGTAACCTATCTTTTGGTTCCTCATACAAGGGCATTGATATGAAAATGTTGATACAGGGATATAGAAAGGATTACCCAGCATCATCCTCTGCATTATGTATCAGGAAGTCATTTTTTATAACTCAGGTGGAGAATGGTTAAGGATAGTGGAGGGGAAGATATAGGAACATCTTTTAATAAATTGTCATTTGGGGCTCTACCTGTTATAGTGATGAAATTTTATAATCAAAGGTCACATTTATTAATTAATTTATTTTGCTAAGACAATTGGGGTTAAATGACTTGCCCAGGATCACATAGCTAGGAAGTGTTACAAATCTGAAGTCAAATTTGAACTCAGGCCCTCCTGACTTCAGGGCTGGTGCTCTATCCACTATGACATCTAGTTGACCCCCACATTTATTTTTAACTACAGGTCTTAATATAATTACTTAACATAACAATTTGGGATAATGAAAATAGCATAGTAAGGAGCCAATGGTTCTCTGAATCCCATATGTAACATTTAGTGCATCTGTAGATTTGGACAAATTGCAGTGTCCTCTTTTGTAAAGTGAGTGTATTGGACTAGTTAATTTCTGAGGTCCCTCTTTATCTATGATCTACTATGAACCCTAAAAGATAGCTTTGGGGTATGGTGGTTTTGGAAACCAAAAATATATTGGGGTTATGAGGAAGTGTCATGAGGTGTCTCAAAAGAATTTTGTAGGCTTAAACCTCCAAATCAAGAGACAAAGATTTTTTTATGCTGATAAAAGTGGACTATGTCCATAAGTGTTTTACAGTAAGGAAAAAGGAGTATATATAGAGTTTTTATAAGGGAAAAATAACTGGGATGCAGGCATGATGCCATCATCATATCTTGGCTTTGTGATTAGATATAGTAACTATGGAGTTTTGGTGGGTTTGTCAATGCAAAGAATTTGACTAAGAATTCTTTTTTTTTTTTTTTTTTTTTTTTTTTTTTTGAGGCTGGGGTTAAGTGACTTGTCCAGGGTCACACAGTTAGGAAGTGTTAAGTGTGTCTGAGACCAGATTTGAACTCTGGTCCTCCTGAATTCAAGGCTGGTGCTCTATCCACTGTGCTATCTAGCTGCCCCGACTAAGAATTCTATTGGAGACTACAATCAAGGGTGTGGGACTGTGATAAAAGCCCATTTACCCCTAAGTCACTTAACCCCAATTGCCTCAGTATTTTTGTCTCCAATTGAAGTTTGTCTTTCACTCTGGAAGAGGACTGTGTTGTCAGGAAGGTGAATAAATTGGATTTAAGTGGGGGAGGGCAATGCAAAGTCAACAACCTCACTTTCTCCTCCAAAGTCATCTGGGTCTAGTGGCAAGATATAGAACTAGAAGACTAAAGATGGCCTTTTAAAATTAAGGTCTTTCCCAGGTCTCCCTTTGACTGAAGCAACACCCCTTCAGTGATTAAGGCTAGTACTTCTGTGCATTGTCTCATCTGTTTACTTGCTTAAGAACAAGTTGAGAGAGTTGGAGAGTGAGGGGAGAGAGAGTGGGAATAGGAGAGAGAGTGTGAGTGGAAGTGAGAGTGTGAGTGGGAGACGCAGAGAAAGAAAGAGACAAAGGAGGAAAAGAAAAGGAGGGAGGAAGGAGGAGAGAAAGAAGGGAGGAAGAATAGAAAATTGCCATTTGTTTTACCTGTGATTATTTCTTCTTCGATTCCATTCTCTTTAACTTCTCCTCTTTCTGCCTTTCTCCTGTTGAATTTAAAGTATATCTAACCCAACCTCAGGATGTGTTTAATCTTTTTTTTGTCTGGTTCAAACAGAAGTGAGGTACATGAGATGCTTACTTCCCTTACTACCTCTTGTATGCTGTATGCTCTTCTTCTAGTATACACTAAAAAAAAAGTGTTTTCCCTTCTACTTCTTTCTTCCCTTGCTTATTCTTTTTTTCATCCTTTTCTTTTTTCCCTTAAAACTAACAAAAGGAACAAAATATTCTCTTTTCCTTGCTAGGTTCTGTTTTGAGTTTATTCCCTCTGTAACCCTTGAAAAAATATAAAAACAACAACAATATAGGCATACATGGACAAATATTTAGAGCACCATCAGCTACCTATAAATCATATTGAATTCTGTTGAGAAATAACATAAAACATAAAAATATTTTATGTGACTTCTAGACAGGATTTTTACTCTTGCCTCTGTTTTCTACTATCTAAACAACTTGCAAAATACGAATTTGTAGCTTGGACACATGTTGCTGCTCATTTTCTTTTCTGAGAAGTTGCTTTAGGTCCATTATTTAGCTTTTAGACAATGCTTTAAGTTTTAAAAAATAATTTACATTTATTATCTCAATCAATTTGATCCTTACAACAACCTTGTGGAATATGTTATTATTACTTTCATTTTATAAAGAAACTGAGGCTGAGAAAGACAAAGAATCTTTTTTCCAGAATCATATAGCTAGCAAATACCTGGGGTAGGTTTCAAACTTAAGGCTCTGACTCTACATAGGTTTTCTCACCTGCTGTTGAGTAATACATCTAGAATCTAGACCTCCTAACCTCAAACTTATGAGGTTTATTCACCACCAATACTAGAAACACTCATTTTAAGATCCATATTCAGTTTTCTTTGCTGAGGAAAACGTAATCCCAGGATCACTTAGGTAAGCATATATTCTCACTCTTAGCTATTCTAGTTTCCTTGTCAGAGAAGATTTCTTGCCTTCTCCTCCTGGCTAGAAATCTAAGTGAATTCTAATATAATTGGCAGATAGAAAGAAAGACCATAGCTGGAATACTTTCTTCTTTTAAAGTATATTAATCAGACACTGTTTTCCGAGACCCATTGACCATATACAAATCTCTGGATATTTTTAAAGATGGCCCTCTAGAAAGAATCATTAGAAAAGGCCTAGTTCCAGGGACAGCACATGTGTCCAAGGATACTTTTGTGCCCAGGTAACTGTCTCTCACAGTATCTGCCACATAGTGGGTATTAAATATATATTTATCATTTTCACTCCCAAACTAGGGTTTTAGAAACCCTACAAATTTTCTTGTTAGTTTCTCCACCTTTTTGAAGGATGAAGTTAAACTAAGACAAGCCAAGAAATTAGTTTCCCTGCTTTTAGCGTAGATACACTATTGCAAATATCCAGATGATTCATCTATCATTATTATGTTGCAAAAGCCACTGATTTCAAAAAGTAGGCTCAAGATTAATCAGGTGGGGGTAGCTAGATGGTGCAGTAGATAGAGCACCTCTTGACCTGAAGTCAAGAGAACCTGAGTTCAAATTTGGCTTCAGTCACTTAACACTTCCTGGCTGGGTGACCTTGGGCAAGTTACTTAACCCCAATTGCCTCAGGAAAAAAAAAAAAGCTAGAAAGATTAATCAGGTGAGGAAAATTTCTGTTCAAAAAGGAAATAGCACAATGTGGAAACTGAGTCAAAAAGATCCTACTTTGGGCCACACCAAAGTTATCCCCCAAATGTTTTCTCAGGGGCAGAAATTTACCTGTAGCAGTTCTCAAGCTACAATCACATGCCATTTTCTCCTTACTTGGTGGACGATTGGCTGCATGACAATTCAGACAACAATCCTTCTAATCAAAACTCAAAACAATAGTAAATTCCTAAGAGTTTTTTTGTCTCAAATAGCAAATTTTCACTAATCACAACTGTGTTTGAATATTATTAATTTTCTCATGTTTCCCTAATATTTTAATTTCACTTTAAACTAGCCACATTCTGGAGTTTCAGAATCACAGGGAATACCTGATAGTTGACTAATTAGTTTTTTTTTTTTAATCAATTAAAATAGAGAGGCTTAGGAGAGTGCTTCTCAAGTGCACTTTTAGATAAGGTCACTGTATTGTTAGTTTTGCATAATTGTTTTATTTTGTTACAAGAGAGCTATTGTGGAGTTGGGTTAATATGTAAATGTTTATAATGTAAAAACAAAACACATTAATAAAACTTTACAAAGTTTTTTAGCTTTTGAGTCATGTGCTTAGAAGGCAATGGGCTGAAGCATCCTGGGTGGTATCAAATAATGAAGTTGCAAGATTATGTGAATAGAAATAATGAATCTTGAAAGTGAGAAGTTTCCCAAAGCATACTGAGACCCTTTGTTAAATTTAAATAAAAAAGTTATAGAACCACAGATTGTTAGATCTACAAGAGACCTTAGAGTCCCCTACTAAGTTCTACCACTCATTCCAGATATTAATATGCTATTAAGCATCTGGCCCAATAACGAATTCTAAAATATTCTGGGCTTTTCTATTTCTTTTTTTTAGATTGATAAAAAGGTTTATTGTAGGGATTTGGAAGTAAAGTTGAAGGTAGAAAGACGCCAGGGCCAAAGGTGGTGGCTGGGCAGGCAGGAACATTTATATGGCGGGAAGGATACCATGTTTTTGGGGGAAGGGCTCCTGCAAAGAGAAAGCTCCAGCTTGGCTCTTTTATACCTAAAAGGGGCTTGTGGGCGGTGCCCTAAGTTCTTGGCGGGCTTTTCAGATAAGGAAGAAACTGTGGGGGATTGAGGAAACCTGAGCAAATAGTGAGGGCAGATCTGGTGGGGACTGAGCCCAGATATTCAAAAGGGTGCTTTTTGTGAATCAAAGGTCAGCCATGGGGGTTGGGAAATCAGAAAGGAAATCTTAAAGGGACCTCAACCCCCATCATTTCCCTTAAACAGTTAAGACAAATTCATTTAAGGAAAAAAAAAATTGGGGCAGTGTCCTTCATTTAAGGCAAGGTTGAAGATTTTCTCCAAAGATCTTCAGAATATCAGGATCCCCTCATCTTGTTTCACCCTCAAACCATCACCTCCAGATGCATGTAGGAAAAGAGGGGTCGATCTCCTCTTGACTGCTTTGAACTGACAAGGGTCGTAGAGATTTGGGGTTTCATGCCAGTAGAAACCATGCCAGTAGGTGAGGCATGAAGTATAGGGGATGGCAGCAGGGCATCTAGGGGGTGTCCCGGTCAGTTGTCCCCAGTCAGTTGTCCAGTTAATGTTCTCCACGCTGAAGGGCAGCTGAGAATCCAAAGTTTGAAGTCTAGAGAAAACAGATCTCGGGAACAGATTAAAAGTGGGGTGTCATCCAGGGTAGAGTCATAGTAGGCAAGAGGCCTTAATATCTAGTAGATTTAATGAACCACTGCTCTTTTGTAAGGCAGGGTCTAGGGATAGGTGCGTTAGAGTCAGGGGCAGATTTCAAGGGCAGAATATAAGAGGCACTTGGAGGCTTATTTTGCCTGAGCCTGATGGCAGGGTATTGAAGGTATTGAGTAAGCCTCATTAACAAGGAAAAGACTCCTCGTTCTTGCTGATCATGCTCAAACTTGTGCACTCTCAGTCATGTGACCTGGGGACTATAAAAAGGGGGTTGCAGAAGGCGGAGGAGGGAACTCGAGGGAACTCCAGGGGAACTCCAGAAGGGAAGAAAGAGGGAACATTAGGGAATTTTATGTAAAGAGTTAGAATAAAGACCTATTGCTGCATACTTGAGTGACACAGGTGTTCTGTGGTGGAACCTTTAAAGAGACAGCTCTCTGATTGAGATAATCAGAGCCAAGGTGTCCAAAGACCTGGTGAAGGTAAGAGCCACTTGACCCCTGATGAGGTAAGCAGCTGGGAGTTAACATGGGTGTATCCCCAGTTGTCAGGGCTGCAGATCAAGATAAGAATGCAGTTTAAGGTCTTGGAAATAATTGTGCTGTTTTTCTTGAAAAGAGAGTTGGTTCCTCAATAAGCAAAGATCCTGAATCTTTTCCTTCCTAGTTTTCCCACTCTTTATGGGGGAGGGGTGAAAGGAGACAGAGGGGGTGCATAGTATCAGCATAGCCTACCCAGCTTACCGGCCCCTGAGGTGTTCGGGCTGTCCTGAGATAAAAGGGAAACAGGGCCAGACCTCAAATTCCTACCAGAGAGCAGGATGCTGGGGGGCCTGGTCAACCTTGTGGTGTTTGCTGTGGTGATGAGAAGGCAGTTCCTCCTGCTCGAATTCAGGACAGAGACTGAGGTCTTCAAAGGCTTAAGTCTAGAAGAGATTTGCATTAAAAGGGGACCTCTGCTTCTGAGTGTCTGGAGGCAGAAGTTGCCCTGAGAAGAGAAGAACTGAGAGTCTCAGGTTAGCGAGATAAAGGGAAACCAACCGGTGTTAGAAATCAGTTTTGGTCTTACTGATCTCTATTAGTTGTCCAGTAACAGACAGATGACCAGATACAATGATTACATATAATCAGGCTGGAAACAGCAAAGTATGACATAATTGAATTGCATTAACAATTTCTATTGACTATTGCTCTGATCTTAGAAATCGGTAAACAGTTTCTTTCATACAGAGCAATAGTCAGACAGTTTTTAGCAAGTCCCCCAGTTTTAACGAGTCTTTAAAAAAAATAGATCAATTAATTTAAAAGCAGGCCTATCTCAAAGCCAAGCCTCTCTGCAGAAGGTGGGTGTGGAGAAATTCCATGTGGTTCCTCCCTACTCTGTTAGAAGAGGCAGGGGGAGGGGAAAGCAGCTAGCATTTACCTCAGGCAACGAGGGTACTTATGCAGAGAATAGTGGTTGAGTGGAAGACCAAAAGATCCTACCACACCCAACCTTTAGTGAGTAGGGTATGGGGGCATTTGGAGCATTTACCCTATTTGGAGATACAGGACTCCTGAAAAGAAAGTTGGGGGTTGGGAGAGTAAAGAGAGAAAGAGAGAGAGAGAAAGAGAGAGAGAAAAAGAGAGAGAGAGAGAGAGAAAAAGAGAGAGAGAGAGAGAGAGAGAGAGAGAGAGAGAGAGAGAGAGAGAGAGAGAGAGAGAGAGAGAGAAATTCTACATAGAATTCAGATGTTAATTTAGCCATTCTCTAAAAGGCAGCTTGAGGGAGAATCTATTCATATTCTATAGTCCCTAGGCTTCCTTGACTGAAATGCCAGAGAAGTTGAGGCAAGAAAGAGATTAGTTTAAGGAAACTGAGTCAGTAAAGTAGCACATCAGAACACAGAAAGATTCTAGGGAGGCGCCAAATTAAAAGTAGTTAAGGAGTGTCTTTTTTTTTTTTTTTTTTAATGTCAATGGAGGAAAATAGGAGAGTTTGCTAGGAGCTCCGGGACCAAGAGAAAAGTCAGGAGTTCCCACCTGCAAGTTACTGAGACAGAGAAAGGCTGAGCAGTTTAAATTCTCTGTCTAGGCTTTATCTATCTGAGAGCAGGTAAGTGTGCCCTAAGGCTTAGAAAAAAATGGGCAGCTTTAAAATCATGGAAAAACCTCGTAGTGAAAGGCTACTACAGTGAAAAGCTGTGACTAGAGGCTCTGTTGTAATGTAGGATGACTAAATCAGGGAAACCGAGTCCAGTTTAAAAATGTATGGAGCAAGCTAGTTCTCTGAGAGGACTGAAAGCCTTGGCTCCTTTAAGAGCCAGGTAAAAGCTATGGGAGGGGCATACAGAGTTGTGGCAAAGTACCTTTTAAAAAGTTAATAGAAAACTTTTCTAGAGATCTTGAAAAAATTGAGTCCCCAAGAAGGGGGACAGGATGGGAGCATTTAAATGGCAGGTTGCCAAGCCACATGGGAGAGATTCGAAAAGAGAGAGGATGGGGGAAGGGAGAGATGCTATCTTACACAGTACTTCTCCAGTGGTGAAGGTTGGATAGAGACACATCTCCAAGTTCACTCTGATCCAGAGACTTTTTTTCTCCTTGTGGCTACAGCGTGACCATTACGGTGGAGTGCGAGAGGGGCTCAAACACAGATTTCTCCCCCCAGAACAGATCAAGGAGACTGCTGGTTTGGGACCAGAGAGGGATGGGATCCTCAGAACAGCCATGTGGTGGGGCGGGGAGGGGTGAAGAAGAGACACTTTCTCCTGTATCCCGGCCTTCAGGGCAGGCTTTCTGTCAAGATAAAGGGATTAGAAATGCCTTGGAAAAGAAGGTCTTTTGTCTCTGGAAGCAGCCTTCTCAAACCTAGCATCTGCTAAGGAAGGATTTTAGAGGCAGAAGTGTGTCTAGACAGGTAAAAACTTTTAGTTTTCCAAATTCTTGCAGCCTTTCTCTTATCTCTAGAGACAGAGAGTGAGGCAAAAGGAGATCTTTTGACAATCCGCAGCAATTCCTAAAGATTTGTGCCCGAGCGAGGTAGAGCTCTAGGAATGACCCAAGCCTAAAGTGGTTCGAATGTCCATTGCAAGACAGGGAAAGAAAAAAAAAAGTCTTTTACCTTATCCAGAGTTCCGGATTCCCTGGTAGGAACACAGATTTCTCGGAAGAATACTGCGTGAGCAGCTGAGAACCCAGGTTGGATCTGAGAGACCTGAAAAGATTAAGGTTAGTTTTCAGGGTAACAATTTTTGGGGTCCCTGTAAGTGAGCCACCAAATGATGATAGGAAAGGGGGAACCTCATTTTGGTCGGCACAAAGATAGTAAGATAGTCCCATGAGGTGCAGTATCCCCTGTAAATGAATTTACAGGCCCGAAAACCTAGATTGATAAAAAGGTTTATTGTAGGGATTTGGAAGTAAAGTTGAAGGCAGAAAGACGCAAGGGCCAAAGGTGGTCGCTAGGCGGGCAGGAACCCTTACATAAGACATAATATGTTGGTGTACATAGACATAACATCCATGAAGGGGGGATCAACAAAGCTAATTCCTCTAGCAGATCATCACCAATAGGAATACCTTTATCCTCCACTCATGAGAATTCAGCAACCCACCATCTGAAGATACACCATCCTTCAGAGAAAGCCCATTTATTGTGGACGAACCTTAATTCCCCTGACTGGCTACTGGTTGCTACTTCAGGCCCCATTCATCCCTACTTCAGCTCAACCATGCTTTTCATCAAAGCATTTGTGATGGTATCAGTTCAGTTTGGCCTCATATCGTGGCATCTCCAGTGATTACAACGGCATTAGGTAGTTTTTAATTTGGGGGTGGTTTATCAGCAGGGTGGGAGCCGGGGGGACGCCAATAAAAAAGCAGACTTACATAATATATAATGTCTCAACCCGACATCAAGTGAGGATGATCGCAGTGCATGTGATTATTTCCAAATGGTGTTGTTTAATGAATGATGATAAAACATAATATTAATTTATTTAACTTATTATATATATATTGTTTAGATATTAAGCTAAATAATTAAAATCAATTATCTATAGACATATTATCAATGATTGATAGACATAAATATTTATTATTACTATAACCTCAACAGACTATGTGTTTATACTTCCCCCCCCCCCCACACAACTTGTAAACAAACCATCAAGTCTAGGTTCAAGTGTAGGCGTATGTGCATGCAGCATATAGGCGTGTGTATGTGTGTGTGTGTGTGTGTGTGTGTGTGTGTGTGTGTGTATGTGTGTATGTGTGAATGTGCATATACATATACGCAAATAATTTATAATAATTTTTTTTTTCCTGAGGCTGGGGTTAAGTGACTTGCCAAGGGTCACACAGCTAGGAAGTGTTAAGTGTTTGAGACCAGATTTGAACTCAAGTTCTCCTGAGTTCTATGCTTTTATGCACTGCACCACCTATCTGCCCCTTATATTAATTTATAATAATTTCTTTACCGCTAAGCCCCCGCTGCCCCCCCTTACTAAATTTTATCGCTTCCATCAAACCCCAAAACCGGATGATAGGCCTTTAGTATGGTATGAATATACACGAAGATATAGGTATTAACACACATGTAACAGTAATTGGGTTACCTTAAACTTACCCAAACTACTATTCAATGCTACTAGCTATAAATTATTATAAACTATTATAAACTACTATAGAGTATTATAGAGTGTTATAGCTGGAAGGATACCATGTTTTGGGGGGAAGGGCTCCTGCTGGGGCTTTTCCATTCTTCCTGCAGCTGAACACCTAGGAATACCAGGCTTTCTATTTGTCTTACAACAGAATCTTCCTATATGTTCTGTCTTCCTCAATTAGTATCTCAATTTATAGACAGTAAAATCTCATATTTAGTACAGTACCTGGCCCATAGTAGGTGCTTAATAAATACTGATTTTCTTATTCGTTCAATAGAGATTTTTTTTTTGTATCCTTAATGTATCCTTTTAGATCTATTTACAACCCTTGCAATGTAACATTTTGCAGTTAGTTTTACTTTTGGGGTTATCTTGTTTACTTCAAACTGCTCAAACAACAGCAGTTCTGTGCTCTGTACCTCTACCACAGGTTTAAGTTCAAGATGTCTCATTGTCAGGAGTGTTCTGGTAAATGTTTAACAACAAGCTCATCCCCCCAAAAGTATGCATCATACATTTTAAAGCTAAATCTGCATTATTAACAGTTCCTCCCATCACTTTCTTAATTTAGAAATCAACAAAACAATAATCAACTCCCAAGATAATTTGATCTGGCTCTAGCAATTCAGAGTCCTAAGGTTATCAGTCAGTTAACAATAATTAATTAAGCACTTACTATATATTAGGCAATATAGTGCTGGGAATAAACAGAAAAGCAAACAAAAATCACTCTCTACTGTCAAGAAATTCAGATTCTAATGGAAAAGATAAGATGCAAACAACTAAGTGTTATACACATGTATTTATATAAGTATATTCATAAGTGTGTTACATATGAAAAATTGGAGATAATCTTAGAAAAAAGGAAATAGCATTAAGGAGGATGATAAAAGTCTTCTGTTAGGTGAGATTTTTAGCTACATCTTTCAGTAAGACAGAGAAACAAGAAGATAGAGATGAATATGGAAAGATTTGCAAGCACGGTAGACACTAAAAATTCAGGGAGTCAGGAGAGAGAATATATTTTGAATGTATTGCAAGGAAGTCAGAATAAAGGTATTTCAGACTATGTGGAGGGGAATTATAAGTTGTAAGAAGACTGAAAACTCAGAGATATGCCAAATTATGAAAGACTTTAAACACTAAATGAGAATTTTATATTTGATTCTGCTGGTGATAGGAAGCCACTAAAGTTTGTTGACTAGGGGATGACCTTCGGTTTGGGAAAATCAATTTGAGTGTCTAGTTTGACAACTAGAGGATGAACTAGAGTGAGTAGAAACTTGAGGCAGGGTGACCAACTAGCAGGAAACTGAAATAGTCTGGGTATAAAATGATGATTATGTGCACCAGGATAGTAGCAGTATCAAAGGAAGAAGAGTGTATATGAGTCAGACAGGTATACACAAATATAGCAGTACCCCATAAAAATAGTGTTGTGTTGAAACTAAAAATTAGCTGTATGCATCAAACAAAATTAATTCCTATTTTGTCTGTTCATCCTCATTTGCTCTCCAAATAGACAAATAATTTTCACTCCTCTACTCAAAAATTGCATTTACTGGATCTTTAAACTTGCAATAACCCTTAAAAAGAGATTTAGAAAACACTGTCTCAATGTAATTAGCAATTTCCCTTAAGATAAAACTGCAAGACCCATCAAGCTGGTTATCTCTGGACTATACAGACCAATCCAACAAATCATTCATTTTACTATTCTTTGCTTTGTCTGATCAGAACTTATAAATAAATAATAATTCAAATTAACATTCTGGTCCAGCCAAAATAGCCTACCCAGTTCTTATACAACAAAGCAGCAGCAGTGTCTGTTTCTTCTTTCTCATGTTTTTCTTCTCAAACCAGAGAAGCTTTACCTTTCTAAGATGCTATAGGTGAGGCTGAAAGGAGGTAACTGAAACTGCATTATTCTTTTCAATCAGGATCTAACAGTTTTCTTGTGAGATCCTGTCATAGGTCTCTTATAATATCTTTAATAAAGGTTTTAGCAGCATTCTGCTATTTATTGTTCTTCTTCTATTATAAAATTTTTAATCAGCCTTCTCTCTTGTCTCATTTATACCCTAAATCTTTAATTAGCTCAAATCAGTTTCCTATCTCTGAATTATTCGCTGTCCATTTAAAAGATAACAATTCTTCAAATTTCCCTTATGAAACTGACAATCCTTTAAAATCACATTATAGTTTTAAAAGCTTTATAGAATTTCTCTTCCTTTAAAAAGATTTGTCCCTGTTGATTGTAAAAGTTATATACAAGTGAACTGGTGACATAATGTTTTGCAGCTCTGTTTCCAAAACATTTTATTTTCTTGAAATTATATTCCGTACGCATATTTTTGGTTTTCAGTTTTTAAAAGGTCATTTTAATCTATTTTAAACTGCCACGCTACTCAAATGGATATTATTCTACACTTTTTACAAGGGGTCTTGAGTCCCTGTGTTTACATCAAAGCTGTTTTTCTTTTCTTTTTTTCTCTTTTGTCTTAAATTGCTTAAATCCTATCTGAAAACAATTTCATCATACTTATTTTTAGCAGTTTAAAAAAATTAAACTAAACTTTTCTTTCTGCTTGAAGACATCAAAATGTTCATTTAGACAGAATTGTTTTCAATCTTCAAGAGCTGATTTATATATTTTCCTTTTCACAAAAGTACTTGTTCTGCCTTTTTAATAACTAAAATGTTCCACATGACAAGTTCCTTCAAGAAAAGTACTTGCACTCAGCACTCATACTTTTTTTATTCCTTTAAAAACATTAATTAGGAGTTATTATGTCCCACTCTCTCATTTTACAGAGGGGGAAAACATGGCCCAGATGGTAGTAATTTATTCCGTATTATCTAGTTAAGTAGCAGAGCCAATATTATAGCCTAATTATCCCAGTATCCTTCAACCATACCACTTTGCTAAAATCTGATGAACAAGAAATTAGTTGGTGATGTGGAACTTTGAAAACAACTGATAACCTCACATTTCATTGGTAATTATAAGTAAAATGAACATCTAATTGGAAACAGATTTTAAGAAAGTTGTTTTCAAGAGATTTAGAGGAAATATTGTTGGTTCATATCTAGGTAAAGTTAGAATCATGATCTAATACTTCTCTCTATTATTACACTATGCTAATATATACAACTTGAACCTGAAAGGATGCAATCTTCTCATTTTTCAGACAAAGATATGCATTTTGGAGAGTTAAAATGACTTCTCCAAAGTCACATAGCAGTAAGAATTTCAACTCTAAATCCATTGTTTTTTTCCTATTTTACCATGTATCATATGCAGCAGTTTGATACAATTTACTATATGAAAACTGATGAACAAAAATATTTTTTCACTGTTAGGAGAAAAAATTATCATCAACAAACAACAACATGTACAATAGAATGTACCTAGAATAATGGAAAAACTTGATACTACCTTTCTTGTATTAAATGTTTAATTTGAATTATTTAACCTGTAGACAAAAAGACTTAGGAAAGATATCATCTGATTTGCTTCAGGGAGAAAATTAGGAGCAGAAGATATAGTCTGAAAAGAGGTAAGTTTAGGTTTGATGTAAAAAAAAAATAACTTTTTAACAATTACAGTTATTCCTAAGTGCAATATATGCCTTGGATGCTAGTAATTTATTGTAGAAACTATTCTTGTTCAATATGGATTATACCTGATAATAGTTGAGAACTCTTCCAACTTTGAGATTCTGTAATTGAAATAAGAGCTGAGAGGTTAAGTGAGTTATCTGAGTCTGGACAGGTTAAGAAATGTCAGACCTTTGATTCAAGCATCGATCTTTAAAAATCTGGGAATCAAATCCAGCACTTTCAACTGTATCATGCTTGTAAAACTCAATAGAGGAAACTGGTCTCTTCTTTTTTTCCTGTTGTCTTCATGGGTCATATCAACTTTGTACTTACTACCACTGTCTGACCATAAAAGTACTTATGCACCCCTCTCTCTACTATCCATTGTCTTGACTGTCTAACTGGATTCCTATTCTTAGCAATTCTCAAGTTTGGCCCTTTCTATTGCTGCCCAAGACCTAATATAATATTTCCAATTCTGTTATAGTTAGTTGTCTTCAGGATTTCTACCTGGATTCCCATAAGCATTTTAAAATTCAATATGCTCTAAAAAGAACTTCCCAAAAAAAAAACTCCTTCCTCCTACAAAATTCATATTTCTGTTGAGAGCATTGAAATTCTCCTTGTCACCCAGTTTTGAAATCTTGGACTTAGCTTCAATTCTTCAGTATCCCTTAAGAGAGTGTTGCCAACTACCTCAGGTTTCCTCCATAATACCTTACGTCTGTCTGCAAAACATGAAGTTCTGACCATTATCAACTCTCACATGGTCATTAGATTCTTTATTGGACTCTGCCATCAATTTCTCCTCTTTACTTTTTTAAAAATAGTATTTTATTTTTCCAAATACAAATAAAGATAATTTAAACAATCATTTTTGTAAAACTTTGTGCCCTAATTTCCTCCCTCCTTCTCTTATTTTCTTCCCCAAGACAGCAAGCAATCTGATACAGGTTAAATATGTGGATGACTACTACCATGTTCTGGTAATAGAATAGACATACATGCTTGTTGAATGAATAGTTCTTTATCCTTTAATTTTACTTCTGCTGTAGACTCTGGATGATCTAACTACATAGAAACAGTTGATTCTAAATGACTTTCATATCAATATCCAGTTGTTTCTTGAATATTAAGATGTAGTATACTTCATATTTTGATGACATTAAGTGCTCAATTGATCCATCATATTCCCACTATCTGTTATTTACAACTACATCCCAAAGCATACCCAGAAGAGAAGAAAAATAAGTTAGAAAGAACCCAAATAGTGTGATTATAATGCTATTTTGTTAAAGCTAATACAATAACAGTAAAATAACTGTATGGACAAGTATACATATATTGTATTTAACTTATACTTTAACATATTTAACATGTGTTGGTCAACAAGGGGATTAAGGAGAAGGAGTGGGGGAAAAGAGGGGAAAAGTTGGAACAAAAGGTTTTGCTATTGTCAATGCTGAAAAATTACCTATGCATATATCTTGTAAATAAAAAGCTATAATAAAAAAATTTAAAAAGAATTTTAAAAAGCTAATACAATAAAATATAATGCAATGTGAGTTGCTGTAATAAAAAGAAACCACAAATAATAGAAGTTTGTGGCTTTATCATTTAAAATATTTTTGTTTATATATTTGAGTGTCTTTTTGTGAATTATTACTTAACTTGTAATAAAAACAATTATCTTTATTTATTTTTGAAGATTGGGTCTTCTTTCCATGCCATAAGTGCAGCAACAGCTCATGGATCTAATCAAAATACTGATTTGTATAAAAGTTTGACTTGCTCTGTTTTTCTGAAATGGTTTGACTCATCCCTCTGAAGGCACCCTGATGGCTCTCAGGTTCCAGAGGCTTGCTATATTGGTTCTTGGCTTAGTGCAGATATCTAATCAGTTTTATCACTAATATAGCTCAGAACTCCTTAGCTCAAGTAATCCCATATCCTCAGTCTTTCCAGTAAGTGTTAGGTTCTTACTAAGTGCTAATGAGATAATAAGATATTAGGTTCTTACTAAGTGCTAAGTCGGTACTTGAGAATTTTCTAGTTCTGGCCTTTCCTGGGAGTTTGACTTGTGAATTCCTGGGGAAGAGCTTGTGTGCTTGGGAGGAGCAAATTCATTGGTTGAAGTTGTTCTTCCCAGAAGCCCTTGCATTATCCTACGCCCATTCTCTGGGAGGATAAAGAGGGCAGCTCTGGAGGAAAAAAGTCAGTCTCTGCTCTAGACAGACTTGAGGCAGCTCTCTCCAGGAAGAGAAGTCAGCTCTCTACAGGAAGAAGAATTTGTCCAAGAGATTTGAGTTGACACAGCAATTCTCCTCCCATTGGCACAATTGATCTCTGAATCTCTCAGCTCACAGATACTAAAAGAATCAAAAATAGATCAGAAAGAGATCGATTATATATAGGGATTCCTTTGTTGGCACCACAGGTAGGACTGTTGCATTACCTATACTTGGATCTGGGCCATATGCCCACTTTGAAAGAAGTGAACACTTACAGTTCCCAGAATTACCTCTCAAAGCAGCTAGATTAAAAACAAAACAAACAAACAAACAAAAAAACACCTTTTGACTGGGAAACTTAACTCAACTTAAAAAGAGAACCCCACTGTAGGGTAGAGTTAAAAGTTTGTTTGTTTGTTTGTTTTTAATAAGCTTAGAAACTCTTTGAGGATTAAAAAAATCCTGGAAAATGAGTAAACAACAGAAAAAGATCTTGACTGTAGAAAGTTACTTTGGTGACAGAAAAAATCAAAACATCAAATTAGAAGAAACAACAAAGTCAAAACTCCTACAACCAAAGCCTTAAAGAAAAATATAAATTGGCCCCACGTCATGAAAGAATGCAAAAGCATTTTTAAAATCAAGAGAGGGAAGAGAAATGAAAGTGATGCAAAAATGATGAAAAAAGAGTCAATAGTTTGGTAAAGGACACACACACACATACACACACACACACACACACACACACACACACACACACACACACAACTTAAGAAGATATCACCTTAAAAATAGACTAGACCAAATGGTAAAAGAAATAGGAAAAGCCAATGAAGAAAAGAATGCCCTGAAAAACAGAATTTGCTAAATGGAAAAAAAAAAAGTCACTGAAAAAAATTAATTCCTTAAAAATTATAATTGAGTAAGTGGAAACTAATGACTTTATGAGACATCAAAAACAATAAAACAAAATTTAAAGAATGAAAAAAGTTGAAGACAATGTAAGATATCTCAAAAAATAAATAACCTGGAAAATAAATCAAGAGCAGATAGTTTAAGAATTATTGGACAACCTGAAAGTTATTATCAAAAAAGTCTAGACATCATTTTTCAAAAAATTATCAAGAAAAACTGTTCTGATATTCTAGAATTAGAGGGTAAAATAAAAATTGAAAGAACTGATTGAACACTTCCCAAAAGAACTGCTCCTAGAAAAAGTCTTAGAACTCTTTTTGACAAATCCCAGAGCTCCCAGTTTAGGAAAAAATATTACAAACAGTCAAAAATAAGCAATTCAAATATAATGGAGACACTGTCAAGATAGCACAAGATTTAGCAGTTTCTACAAAAAAAAAAAAAAAGATCAGAGAGCTTAGAATATGATATTCTGTGGGGCAAAAGAACTAGGATTACAACCAAGAATCACCTACCCAGAAAAACTGAATATATTTGTTCAGGGAAAAAAAAAAAAAAAAAAAAAAGATATTCAATGAAAAGGGGGACTTTTCCAGCATTCCTGTTGAAAAGATCAGAAATGAATAGAATATTTGACTTTCAAATGTAAGACTCAAAAGAAACATCACCAGGGATTCATTCCTACATGGGAAAATCATACTTACAACATAAAAACTTAATCATTATGAAGGCAGCTAGTAGCATAGATTAGTCAGAGGGCAGGGGTGTGAAGTGACTATAATGGGATGATTATCCCAAGAAACAAAATTATGAAATGAGAAAGAATAAAAGAAGAATGCAATGGGAAAGGGGAAAGCGAGAAATCAAATAGAATAAATTATCTGACATAAAATAGATGTGAGAAAAATTTTAGCATGGAAGGGAAAATGGGAGAAATAGGGAGAGAACATATGAACCATAGTCTCATCAATATGGACTCAACGAGAAAATGACATACACAGTTAGTTGGACATAGAAGTCTATCTTACCCTCCAGTGAAGTAGGAGGGGATGAGGATAAAAGAAGGAGGGGCAGAAAAAAGGAAGGGCAGATTGGGAAAGCTACAGCCAGAATGAAAACTGTTTTGAGGAGGGATAGGGTAAAAACAAAGGAGGCAGATAAACAGATAAAAACTATGTATAACCTATATATAAATTGCTTGCCTTCTAAATGAGGAGTTGGGAAAGGAACAAGGAAGGAAGAGAATTTGGAATTCAAAAATTTTTTAAATAAATTTCAATTGTTTTCACATACAAAAGAAAATATTAAAAAAAAGAAACATCTTCACTAAAAAATAAGATACAAAATAAGGATATTTGCTTTTATTTAACAGTATTAAAAATCTGAGCAATTGTAATGACAGGGAAAATAGATTAACATTGGAAGTTATAAAATGAAATTTTTAATATTTACAGATGATCTGGCAATATGTCTAGAGAAATGTACCTGCTTCAACAAATATATATATATATTTCCCCGCCCCCCCCCCAGGCTGTATGACTTGCCCAGGGTCACACAGCTAGGAAGTGTTAAGTGTCTGAGACCAGATTTGAACTCTGGTCCTCCTGAATTCAAGGCTGGTGCTCTATCCACTGCTCCACCTAGCTGCCCCCCAACAAAAATATTAAAGACCATATCACAAAAATGCAAATAGACTAAATAAAAGCAATAAAATGAAAAAGAATGACATATTGGATAAGAAAACAAAATCTCAACATCTGTTGCTTACCAAAACAAACAAAAAAAAAAAACCATAAAAAAGCTAAACAAAGACATATATAAAATAAAATTGTAGATATGGGAAAAATGAGTATGCATCAAGGGAATCCAAAAAAAAAAAACAAACAAACAAACAAAAAACAAAACATGAGGTGCAACCATATCTGACAAAACAAAAGAAATAAAAAGGATTAAAAAGTAAATCACATTATGCTCAAATGAAGTATAAAAACCAGAAATATCTGAAAGCACCTTAGTATCCAAATTTATAAGGAAAATTTATTGAGTTACAAAAATACCCAAACAATAGCAAATTAGAAAGCCAATCAGAAAACCCAAACAAATTAACAAACATTTAAAAGCCAAAAAAGGGAGATATTAAAAATTAGAGGATAATAAATAAACTAAAAACAAACCAACCAACTTCACAGAAATACCAAAAACTAAAAGCCAAAAAATCTTTAATGTACGTGATTTAAAAGAGGGTAGAAAATCAAATCAATAAAATATCAAGTAAGAAATGTGAAATCTCTCTCTTTCTCTCTCTCTCTCTCACACACACACACATACACACACACATACACACACACACACACACAAAACAAACAGAAGAAAAAATTTTAAAATCAGAACCTATTATAAGTAGTATGATAAGTGTTATGTGTTATAAGTAGTATTATATGGCAACAAACTGAGCACAGAAAAAAGAAACAAAATGCTTTCAGAAATACAAAAAACAAAAACTGTTAAACCAACTAGACATTTTAAACAACTCCAAATCATAAAATGAAATAGAACTAAATTAAGTTACATTTAATTTAATGTAAATTAAAAGAATATGAAACATCAAAAGTGAGTATAACAAAATTATAAAAGCAAAGCATGACTTGAATGACAAGATACTCCCAATCCACTGTTTTAGGAAGATCACCAGGTACTGTATATTTCATCTATTATCAAATGTTTTTCAATGTATTAATCAGTTGTATTGATTTCTTCTTTACTTTTTTAAAAAAATGCTATTTATGGGATTCTTTTCTAGAAGAGAGAGAAACAGAAACAATAGGAAAACTGCAATGATGCAGAAAACATCAATAAAAACTTATTTAGAAAAACAGAATGTAAAGCCTTGAAGGCAAGGACTGTATTTTTTTATTTCATTTATTTATTTATTTATTTGCTTCTATTTGTAATCACATTGGAAGGCACAATGATTGTTTTAATAAAATACTTCTTAATATTGATTTTTGATGATGATGTCAAATTATCATATGTTATACTTTTCAATTATATCTCACATAGATAACATAAAAAAGTAAGTAGTTTTGTTTGCTAAAAATGAATAAACTTATTCTTTTATTAAAATAAACATTTCCACATCAGATAGAAAAAAACAATTAGTTTATTTGTTCAAATAAAAGATTGAATAATTTACTACAACTTCCTCTTTGATGTTATGGGTATTTAACTCCTGAGCATTTTGCACAGGAATGTCAAATGTATAAGATGAATTATAAAGGGCATCTAACCCTATTTAATTTTTATAACCACTAGCTTTAGATCAACCAACAACGAATAAAACTTATAATTAAACACTTCACTAATAAAAGGGAAATGATTAAGTTAAAATGCAGTGATTTACATACAACTTTGAGCATGGCCAATGTTTACCTGGACTTGTTTGTGCTATAGATTTGACTCTTAATTTGATGATAGTATTTTTTGACTTTTCCAGAATTTTGTTCCAGTGGAATAGGAATAATTGGAAGCACTATTTTGAAAAAGATGATCCACAAAATGGAAAAATGTATTTATTTGTAAAACTAAGTTTGATTTTCTCATTGAAAAAAACTGAATTAATTTATCAAGTTATTAAAATAAATTTATTTATTGAAATAATTTGATAAATTTGTTTATTTAAAATCAGAACTAAGTTAATTTATTTATTAAACTAAGAAGGTGGGAATTAGTAAGACATCGATGGTCAGTGGAGAGATAAAAATGTAAAACTGGAGGTCATCAAAGAGGAAAAGGCTGAACAAATTTGAGAATCAGAAGCAGATGATTTGAATCATGAATACTAAGGAAATTACCAAGTAAAATACAAAACTATCTCCCAATTCCATGAATTTTCAGTTATTGTTCTGAAACTAGGAATACTTTTCCTTCTCATTTCTGTCTCCTGGCATTCCTGGCTTCCTTCAAGCCCACTTCCTACCAGAAGGGTTTCCTAGCCTTCCTTAATTACCCTGTATATATCATATTTGCATGAAGTTTTTTGTTTGCATTTTGTTTACTCAAATAGATTGTCAACAACTTGAGAGCAAGGTGTGTTTTGGTTTGAGTAAGATGGTTGATTTTTAGTTTCAGTATAATCCTTGATTACTTATTTCCTCTCATCTTAAATTTCCAATCATTTATAAAGAATTTTAAGTTCTGCCTTCATGATATTTCTTGAGTTCATCCCTTTATCTCCACTCACTAGGCCATCCACAGATCCAGTTCATGACATTTTCACCTTTTATCCCTTTGTTATGTGGTTATTTTGGTTTCTGAAAGGGCCAAAAAAAGACAGTTGTATAAATAATGCTGACAAAATCAACTTGACAAGAAACAGCTTCTCAGACAGAATGTTGAGAAGAGGCACAGAATGTTCTGAGGAGTTAAGAAAAAACTTCCTCTCTGATAAATGTACTGAGAATATCTATTTGAATACATAGTACTAAATTAAAGATAGGTATAGTGAATTCTGGTGTTTCAGTTCATTAACATAACTATTTTAAAGAAAGTATCTGATAAAATACAAATCAAATAATTGCTAATATTTACTTGATTAAATGATAAATTATTTGAGTTTCACTTCCTAAATTAGAGAAGAGTCACTGCTTCAGACACAAAAAATTTAAGGTATGAGCAGATAAAAAAGAAAGCAGGAGAGAAAGCTAAGCACAGAAAAGGAAGAGTCAGAGATAGAAGAAATAGATGAAGAGAGAAATTGCCTAGAAAAGTCAGAATATTGAACCTGCAAATAACTAACTTGGCAGGCAAGCTATGCATTTGTTTTGCTTATACCTCTGCAAAGAAATGATATCCATAGAGTCTCCAGATAGATTCCATCCATATTCAAATCAGCATCTGATGTTAACATAAGAATAGATATATAGGTTCTAGTTCAGCTACTTACTCTGTTAAACCTTGGGCAAGTCAGCCTTTCTGAGTCTCTGATTCTTCAGCTTTAAAATGAGAGAGTTAGACTAGATGACTTCATTTTAAAGTCCTTTTTTGCTCTATTGTTGGAATTCAGCTCTTGTAGTGACATGAAGGGTATAGTTTTTGCCAGGGCCAGGCAGAAAAAGTCTCAATTATGGACTCTTCAAAATTTATTGATCAGAGAGACAAAATATATATACCTCAAATACTCATAGAAATGATATAAAGTACACTCTTTGAAGTTCCTATAGTTTTCTTTAACAAACTAGATCTACTGAGATATAAATGACTATGCTCTGGATCTTGGTTAATTAGACAGAGATGCAAATAGTTGAGAGACATATCAGGGTAAAGTTTATCATACCATTGTCCCAAATATCTTTCTCCCAAATGCCTTTAGTCTCTATTATGAAATTATGAAATTTCTCTTAAGGGATAGGTTACTATCTTAATGATCAGGAAATCAAATTCAAAACTCAAAATTAATACATCAGTAGCTGTCCCAAGGGGTTTCATCTCCAATATCAAATTCTACTAACTGCAACTTAAGGTCAGATAAATTATCTCTTTTACCAAAGTTCACCAAAAGTTTACCAAACCAGAACAAAAGATTATTTAACTTGTTTTATATGTTAAACTCATTTTGGTGCAAAGGATTGACTATTAAGCAAACTTAAAGAATTTTTGTAAATAATTTCCTTAAATTTTTTTTTTTTTTTGTAAATAATTTCTCTTAAACAGGATCTTCTCTCAGGGCTGATGTCCTTATCTATACTGAAAGTTTAAGAAAATTGATACACTTAAAATTAAAAAGTTGGATAGTGGCCCCAGGGAAGGAGCTGAGTTATTTGTTGCTCAACTCCCACCCTTCATTGGGTTTTGATGGGCTATGCTGTATATAGTAATTATCAGATTTAGGTTTAACATTACTAAGGGTTAAAATTTCATAAGGCAAATTCTCTAATATCATTTTTTTTCCTTTTTTTCCTGAGGCTAGGGTTAAGTGACTTGGCCAGGGTCACACAGCTAGGAAGTGTTAAGTGTCTGAGATCAGATTTGAACTCGGGTCTTCCTGAATTCAAGGCTGGTGCTCTATCCATTGTGCCACCTAGCTGCCCCTCTAATATCATCTTAACATAAGAAGATGTAGCCCCATTGAGAGTGCAACCTTTTTTCAAATCCTTAATTTTTTCCAGATCAAAAGGAGTGTATCTTCTCCTTTGTTGACCTGAAGAGGCAAACTCTTCAATAATATTTTAAAATCAGATATATCCTATCCTTTTTTTTTTTTTTTTTTTGCTTTAATTAGTGCCTTTTGTAATCTTGTCCTAGGCTGCTTCATAGTTGGTGCTGATTCTGTCACGGCCCCTTCCCCTTCTCTTCCCTCTGCCCATGAAGGGTTAATTGAGGGGGGTAGGTCAGGGGTTGGCTCCTGCTGTGAAGCACCACATTCCTTAATTTCATCAGAATTGTACTTAACTCCTTTCTTGTCTAATTATTCATCCTTTTCACCTAATTTGTCAGTATCCTCCTCCTCCTGCACTTTCTTCTTTTCCCTTATTCTATAACTTATGCAATTTCCTAAAGCCAATTGTATTAAGTTATATGTATAGAATGTTTCTTTAGGAACAGCCATTATCATTGTAATATTCACTTAGTTGCTCTCTTACTAATTTCCACTCATCTGGATATAATTCTCTTTCCTTAGGGAACCAAGGGAATGAGAATTTTAATATTTCAAGGAGTTCAATGATCTGCATCCAAGTTACAATCAAACCCTGGTTTTTTATTAGCTTAACTATGCTTTTGACACATTTTCCTTGGGGTAGAGAAGAAGGCTGTTTTCTAAACATTTGTCCCATCTCAGCTGAAATACTACTTTAGCCCTTAACAAAGTTACCTTCTTGTCTATTTTTGTACTCACCTTAATTTCTGCATCACAGATATAGATCTTGTCCCACATTCAGATGCCAAAGTGCAATGTTCTTGGTTTTCTGGAGGTCTTTGGAGCAGCCTTCTTTTCAGACAGAGAAATCATTACAAGAATAGCCAGGTGTTAAAATCCAAAGTCCAAATTCTTTATTGTCTCCTTGCCTAGGGCCCAGTTAGCTTTCTTGAGGTCCTTCAGATGGGCCTTCAGTGGGGGGTAGGAGGAGCCAACCACCCCGAGGTTGATAAAAATGGGATGAATGTCTCTGAGTCTGAGAGCTTGTGCTTCAGCCTCCAGCTACCTCAAAGGTGGACCATGCAATGAATCTGTCTCTCAGTGCCATTGTGGCTGAGTTTGTCCCAGTTTACAAGCTCTATTACAATTAGAGCATTTATAGTATAATGAGAATAAACCAATCATTAGATTACTAGGGAACCATTATTTGTTGTAAGATTAAATCAATCACAAATATAATAAAGATGACAATACTACTTAAACAAATCTATTTATTTAGTGCTCTACCAATCAGACTCCCAAGAAACTATTTTAATGACCTAGAAAAAATAACAAAATTCATATGGAAGAATAAAAGGTCAAGAATTTCAACAAAAAAAAATCAAATAAAAGTGGCCTAGCTGTACCAGATCTAAAACTATATTATTAAGCAGCAGTCACACAAAAAAAATTTGGTATTGGCTAAGAAATAGACTAGTTGATCAGTGGAATAGGTTAGGTTCAAAGGACAAAATAGTAAATAAACTATAACAATCTAGTGTTTGATAAACCTAAAGATCCCAACTTTTGGGATAAAAATTCACTATTTGACGAAAATTGTTGGGAAAATTGGAAATTAGTATGACAGAAACTAGGCATTGACCCACACTTAACACAGTACACCAAGATAAGGTCAAAATGGATTCATGATCTAGGTATAAAGAATGAGATTATAAATAAATTAGAAGAACATAGGATAGTTTACCTATCAGACCTGTGCAGGAGGAAGAAATTTGTGACCAAAGAACTAGAGTCCATTATTGATCACAAAATAGAAATTTTTGATTATATCAAGTTAAAAAGGTTTTGTACAAACAAAACCAATGCAGACAAGATTAGAAGGGAAACAATAAACTGGGAAAACATTTTTACAATCAAAGGTTCTAATAAAGGCCTCATTTACAAAATATATAGAGAATTGACTCTAATATATAAGAAATCAAGCCATTCTCCAATTGATAAATGGTTAAAGGATATGAACAGACAATTCTCAGATGAAGAAATTGAAACTATTTCTAGTCATATGAAAAAATGTATTGTCATCTTTATTATATTTGCTGGGTCTTTTCAAGAGCACTTAATATTTTTCTAACTGTTTAGATCTGACTTCATTTATGTGGAAAGTGTTTTGTAGTTTTGCTCATATAGTTCCTGATTTTCCTTTGGTGGAGAGATTCGCAAATATTTTATACTATCAGTAGTTATTTTAAATGGAATTCCTCTTTGTACTAATTGCTGTTGGATTTTGTTATTGATGTATAAAAATGCTGAGGATTTATGTGGATTTGTTTTGTATCCTGCAATTTTGCTAAAGTTGTGGGTTATTTCTAATAGCTTTTAAATAGATTCTCTGGAGTTCTCTAATCATCATATCATCTGCATAGTAATAATTTGGTTTCCTCATTATCTACTCTAACTCCTTTGATCTCTTTTTCATCTCTCATTGCCAAAGCTAGCATTTCTAATATATTATTTAATAGCAGTGGTGATACTGGGCACCTTGTTTCACTCCTCATCTTATTGGGAATGGATTGAGTTCATTCCCATTACATATGATGCTTATTGCTGATTTTAAATAGATGCTACTATTTTAAGGAAAAGTCTATTTAGTATTTTTAACAGGAATTAATAGGAATAGGTATTGGAATAGGTATTAATAGGAATTAATAGGAATAGGTATTGGATTTTATCAAGTGCTTTTTTCCCCCTGCATCTACTGAGATAATCATATGGTTTTTGTTAATTCAGTTATTGATATAGTCAATTATGCTAACAGTTTTCCTAATATTGAACCAGTTCTGAATTTTTGGTATAAATCCTACTTGATCATGTTGTATTATCCCGGGGGTGATTTTCTGTAAATTTTTTGCTAATATTTTATTTAAGGTTTTTGCATCAATATTCATTAGGGAGATGGATCTGTAATTTTCTTTCTCTGTTTTCAACCTACCTGGTTTAGGTATCAGTACTATGTCTGTGTCATAAAAGAAATTTGGTAGGATTCCTTCATTCCCTATTTTTTCAAATAGTTTATATAGCATTAGAGTTAATTGTTCTTTAAATGTTTGGTAGAATTCACATGTAAATCCATCTGGTCCTGGGGAGTTTTCTTAGGGAACTGATAAATAGCTTGTTCTATTTCTTTTTCTAAAATGGGACTGTTTAAGCAATTTACTTCTTCCTCTGCTAATCTGGGCAACTTATATTTTTGAAGGTAGTCATCTATTTCACTTAGGTTATCAAATTTATTGGCATAAAGTTAGGATTGTCATCATTTTGACTACAGCAATTAATTCCTCTCTCTGCTAATGAAGATCAGATTCAGAGGAATTCCCATATCGTTTGTGCTAACTTTTGAAGTATTAACTTATCATTAAAGATAGTATAAAAGTTATTAGCTGTTCTTTTGTTTGGGTGTTTTTTTTAATAGATCATTTCAATAAATATCTGAATAAATTTAGTTTTCTATCCCTATTATATCATGTCTTTTTGCCAGGTTTGTTAGCTATCTTTGAATTCATCTGTTTCTTTATTGTCATTGTAATATAATAAAGTTACTATTATTTTCCCTCTGTTGACCTTATTAGATTCATATTTCATCTCTCTGGTTTTTTGATTTCCTCATTTGAGTATGTTTCTTAATCTGAAATGTTGCAATCTTCCTCCTCTAGCTTTTACTTATATTGTTTCTTCTGAATAATGTAATATCCACCAAGTCCTTGTTTTCTACAGAAGAGGCTATTAGATAGTGTTATGTTGATCTACACAGCTAAATTTTTCTCCTAAAATACTATGGGTTACATTATCTCTAAATTAATTATATGCAATAAATAAAGAATAATTTGAAGTATCACTTAGAAAGCTGTGCCCAAAAATGCACAGAGTAATTCACATGTAATCATGTATGTATATTTGAAACACTATATTATTAGCCATTCTCCAATTGATGGGCATCCATTCAATTTCCAGTTTCTAGCCACTACAAAAAGGGCTGCCACAAACATTTTTGCACATATGGGTCCCTTTCCTTTTTTAAAGATCTCTTTGGTATAAGTTCAGCAGTAATACTACTGGATCAAAGTGTATGCACAATTTGATAACTTTTTGAGCATAGTTCCAAATTGCTCTCCAGAATGGTTGGATCTGTTCACAATTCCATCAACAATGTATCAGTGTCCCAGTTTTCCCACATCCCCTCCAACATTTGTCATATTTTCCTGTCATTTTAGCCAATTTGAGAGGTGTGTAGTGGTAACTCAGAGTTGTCTTAATTTGCATTTCTCTGATCAGTATCGAAAAAACACATTGCAGTGTTATATCTATCTATCTATCTATCTATCTATCTATCTATCTATCTATCTATCTATACTTAAACACTAAGCAATTTCCATCTCCATGAGAAATTACTTCACAAATATAAAAATTTAACATGGTTAGATGGTTCTATTTTTTTTTTTTTTATGTTCTATTACTCTTTTTTTACAAGTACTTAAATTTTTTTTATGCTATAGGTTCACTGGCAGTATTTTAAAATTGTAATTTGTCTATTTATCACAGAGGACTCTGACAGACTCTTAATAACAAAAGTTTCACCTCTTGGTTTGTCCTTACTTTGTCATCCTTGGGGTCTCCCACAATCCTAGGAAAAATATTCATTGTTTATTTTCTCATTTTTGAGTCTCTATATCTAAAATATGAACATTGATTTCTTGTAAAATCATGCCTTGATACTATTTTACTTTCTAATTCATTCTATAGCTATATTATTTAAATTCATGTTTTTCTTTTTTTTCTGCTTCAGATATCTTCAATATTCTTGGAACAACAATATTAGTCAGCAATGCTCTCCTCTTGCTTCAATTCTCACAAACAGACATAATACTATTATTTCATCATATTAGCTGATTATTTATATGAACAAGTGTCAGTTCTCTTCTTAAAGGGCAAGAGGTGATTTGGTCCATTTCTGTAACAGAAAATAATTCTAATTGATGAGGTTATGTTTATTGTTTTCACAGTCCAACATGATGTATATTCATGGCTCAACCTATGTTCTTGGTGTTGCTATTTGGAATTAAGTCTCTTATGCTAAGATTTTATGTTCCTCTTTTGGGTTTTTTCATCACATATGTCCATCAAGGACATGATTATTACAGAAAATATTTCTGATAATCAAGTTTATTAATCTTAGTGGAATACTGTTTTATAGTAATGCTTTCTTTTTATTTGGTCTGATCTAGAGATCTTTTTAAAAATTTCAATCATCCAATAATTTTAATGATGAATATTTTATAATACAGTGTAGGAATTGTTAATATTATTTGTCTTCAATTACTACTTTTTCATAATTTCATTTGAGAATTCAGACCTTTTAATTTTAGTTATTTTGGCTCATTCCATAATGACCTTTGAAAGTTTGATTAGTAGAGCAGCAACTCTATAAGTGCTATAATTTTTGTTATATTGACATATTTTAATAAAAGCCCTGAAAATCATATAAAATACTATTTAACTATTCGATAAAAATGAACTTTTGAATTCATCTGTACTCAATTCTTTTTTTTTTTTCTTTTGACAAAATGAGTTCACCAAGAGTTAGATGTGATTGAAATGAACAATATATTTTGTTTCATATCTAAGTATCGATTTACTTTAAATTCTAGATTTTGTATCATAGAATTTTTATGGTAGTTTCTTATAAGTTTCTTATAAGTTTCAGTGTAGCAAAAAGAAATCAACATGGTACAAAGGAAGACTTCATTGGCTTTTGAGTTAGGGAGTTTTTTGTTAAGTCCAAACTAGCTCCTTGGAGTCTCAGGATTAGCCAGAGTCAACATTAAGCAAAAGTCCTTGGTCTTTAGGAGGAGTGAAAGAAGCAGACAAACTGCCTGGAGTTTTGCCAAAGATCTCTTCTTGATTCTGGTGTCCAGAATCTCCACCTTCTCCTCCTAGTCCTTCCACTAAGTGAGTCTCTGGCCTCATAAGTCACCCCGCCTATGATTATCTTAATCACAAACATTGAACCAGCACCAAACAGTGATAAGGGCCATTTTCCCAAACATATGTTAATAGAGTTATTGTCAAAAGGTAATTAGCCTTAAGTGTTTGGCTATCTGATTCTAGAGTACCGGTTCATAGTTTCAGTCCTTTATAGTTTTTATTCAAATGCTGCTGTTATTAGCTGTGTGAGCCTGAGTAAGACACAAACTTCTTGGGCCTGAGTTTTCTCATGTTTAACATAAGAGGCTCAATAAATGGTCTTTTGAGTTTTTGTCAATCTCTAGATCTGTTATTCTGCAAAATTCCTTATTTATTTGTGTAATTTGATTTTTCTATCACTCATCAACCTAATTTTAAAGTTTTATTCATTTAAACAATTCTTACTCCATTCAATTGTCTAAAATTTGTGGTCAAGTTTCTCTATTTTCCTAATTTTTAGATTCCTTTTTAAAAATATATTTGTTTTAGTTTTGCTAATGTATTTATTTTATCATATTTTTCATTGTATGATTCTTCTAAATTTTCTAATTTTTTTCAGAGATACAATTTTCATCTAAGGCCCACTTTAGCTATCTCTCATAAACTTACGTATGTGTTCTCCTTGTTATAATTCTATTAAATATGATTATTTTTTGTTTCTATGAAGGTTTTTTTGTCTTACTCATCATTTGAAATATGAATCAGTATGCGATTAGACATTATTCTTTTGCTTATATTTGCCTTATTGAATACTATTTTTAAAAATTATATTATTATGTTTTATCACAGGACTAATTTTTCTAAATATATCATGGGATGCTGATAAACATATGTGTACATTTTAAATTTCCTTTCAATCTATTCAGTGCTATTTTCTCCTCATTTACCTTTTTTGTTGGATTTATTCAAATTCCAGGAAGAAAAATTAAAACCTATTACTATTTTTTCTTGTTTATTGACGGTGAAAAGTTTTTTTTTTTAATCTAAAAGAGAAAAACACCACTTTCTTTTAACAGGACATTGAAAGAGATAGAGGCAAAGACAGGGACTGAGGGAAACAGAGCAAGGATAGAGTGGAGAGGAGTGAGAGAGAGAGAGACAGAGAGATATAAAGACAGAGGGAGAAACAGAGACAGACAGACACAGAATTTGGTAAGTGCAGATGCAGATATGTAGGGGAAACTGGTTCTTAAATACCCCTGATTTGTAGCTTGTCTTTTGAATCTGAAAAATTTTCCTTTAGACAAGATAGGGTCTCTCTCCAGTTTTAACCTAAGGAAGAAAGCTTGCATATTTTGATTCTGTTTACTATTTAGTTGGATAAATATAACTTCTCATGATTTGTGATATTCTTTATGTAACTATCATCTGGTAGGAAGGGGTCAAATGGATGAGTAAGCTTGGGATAATCTTCTTCTTTATCTAATGTATAATGACTAAAGAAATAACTATTTAGAATGCAAATTATATCCTTAGTGAAGCAATATGAAAAGGGCCAAAATGTGCCTGGATAGATATTAAGTGTAATTCCTTACCTCTTTCAGAGACTATGTAAAAAAACATCCAGAATCATTACTCTTTTCTTAACCTTTTAAATCAGGAATCAGTGTCTCCTTTGGGGAAGGGATGATCAAGATTTCAGAAATATTTATCAATGTTTCTCATAAGTAACATGCTTCCCAGGAATAACATATACATGTTTTATATAAGCAATGTTATTTTTAATATCATAGAGACTACAAAATAGACAGAGAGTGACATTCAATAGACAGTGACATTCAACAAATGAATTTGTCACTACAATAACCTAGTGCAGAAACCAAGCACAAGAGGATTTCTTGATTTATCCTCCATATATATATATTTTTTTGCGTGTGTGTGAATGACATTGTGATGACTACATCATGTCCTGGAACTTTGCAGAATTTTATTGATTTATACTTGCTTATTTAGCTCCATTATTTCTGAAACATATTTTAGGAAGATGTATTTGTTTGTTTTAAAGCATGGAATTTAGAGCCAAAGGAAGTGGCTTAAAATCATGCCAGTAATTTTTGGGTCACATAATCAATTAGTTGGAGAAGTAGATATTTTTTTCCAATAGGAGTTATGTGTAAGAGAAATAGTAATTCTCTTTCTCCATATTCGAGAGTGCCAAGCACTCCAATGTGATAAAAATCAGATGAACTAAGAGCAGGGAAGATTCATCTCTAACCCATAACTTGCTCACTCAATTTACTCTCTTCTTTGAATATATATTTGCTATATCTGGACAAGACTGCATTAACATTATGAAACATTATGAACTAAACATTACTACATACTACCTATAGATTAATTAATATATTTGTTGAATGGGAAGGGCAAAGCTTAATAATGAACTGTCTAGTTAGGGACAGAAAAATTTTCTTTATGTTGGGGCAATAACCTTTCTATAATATGCAAAAAAAAAAAAAAGAGAAAAGCAGAACAGAAAGAGGAACAGAGAACAAAATCATTAAGGCAATAATAAAGAAATAGTTTAGAAATAATAAACTCAAATTGGTATCTTTGAAGCTTTAATTCCACAAGTAATAGTGGGACTAAAAAAGAAACTAGTTATTAAAAGTTCCAATGAATTAAAGAATAAAAATCTAGCATCAAGAGAAAGAGAAGATCATTAATGAAGAGAATGAAGAAAAGCAATCCTTTATAGGAAAACTCACAAAAATTAAAAGACTTATGAACAAAAAGAATATGTAATAATAAATTTATGTGTATAGTACTGTAAATGTTTATAAAGACTTTGCAAATATTATCTTATTTTATCCTCACAATAATCTTGGGAATTAGATATTATTATTGTTGTTATCATCATTTTTACATTTTAAAGTTGAGACAGACGCTAAATGGCTTGCCCAGTTTCACACAATAATTAAACTTTTGAAAATGGATTTGAACTTAAGTTCTTCTGACTCTAGATCTAGCATGTTATCCACTGCATCACCTAGTTGCCATCTGAATAGAAGGAGAGGAGACCAGGGAGATTTTATTTGATTCCTTAACTAAAAAGACAAAAAAGGGGGAAGAAGGGGCAACTAGTTGGTGTAGTAGCTAGAGCATCAGCCCTGAAGCCAGGAGGACCTGAGTTCAAATCTGGCCTCAGTCATTTAACACTTCCTGGCTGTGTGACCCTGGGCAAGTCACTAAAGCCCAATTGCCTCAGAAAAAAAGGAAGAAGAGTTAAGAATGAGAGAAAAAGGAACTAATAATTTGGGCAAAACTCCAAACCTAGAAAAAGAGATTCAAGATATGAGGAGATCTTGAAGGTGAGGAAAAGAAAGCCAATAGTAATAAGTTTGCTTTAAAGTATATGAAGCAAAACAGTGGAAGAGATAAAGTATTGTGTTTATGGAGAAAGAGAGAAGATATCCTAGTGGAGATGGGGCAGGGGACATTAGGAACAAAAGAAGGAAAATATAAACCTAACTCTTACAACTTTGTTTATGAAAAATCTATGATAAAATGAAAAAGTGATAGATTGGATATATTTTTACCCAAACAAAAAAATTAGAGACAATGACAGAAAATAAAAAACCAATAATTAATTTGCATAAAATTGAAAATCTGTCTAAAGAAAATTAATGCAACTAGAAAAAAGATTAGTACAGGAAATATTTTTTTAAGTACCTAGGGCATTCCAGGCTCTGTACTAAATTCTGGGAATACAATTAATAAAATGACAATCACTGCCTTCAAGGAGTTTACAATATAATGAGGAAGACCACACATAAAAGTAAAACAATCAGGGTGGAGGAGAAGACACCTGGGAAAATCTTGTTCCATGAAGTTGAAACCAGTCAGAGCAGTAGATACAAAGAAATATTGGTAATCTGTGAGTTTCATTTCTACCCTCTAAAAGACATTGGGAGGAATCTGGTACTTTATCTTGCAGTCCTCTAGACAGAAGGAGATTCAGAGACATGGTGTCAGTCAAGGCTTGATTTATCATCATGGTAGTGAGTTTAGAAGTAATAAACTTGCCTTGAGAGAGGCATCTTGTATTTTGGAACTGAAATGAGGCAGGGCAGCATATGCACAGTGGAGTTTAAATAAAGTAACTAAAGTTTGAATAACTTTTGACCTAGAGATTTCTTTACTTGGCTTATTCCCTCAGGAATTCATTGATAAAAAGAAAGTTCCTAATTAAAAAATATTTATAGTGATACTTTTTGTGAAGGCAAAGAATTAGAAATAAATTCAGTGGCCCATGCATTGTGAAATAGTTAAATCAGTTTTGGTACCTGAATAACAGAATATTATTATTCTCCAAGAAATGATGAATATGGGATAGGGGATTGGAGTCAAGATGGTAGTGAGGACACACACATCTATCTAAGCTCTTCCATGCCCTTAGACTACTTCTTTCATGAAATGGCCTTGGAATTAGTGCTTGACTGAAAAAACCCATGAATATTGGGAATACAACACATTACCAATAGAAGATATCCCCAAAATTCACCAGAAAAGGTCTATTTTTTTCTCACAGATGGAGGTGATTAGACTAGGCTCAGATCTCAGGCAGGCAATGAGAATACATAAGGCAGCTAACCCTGAACAGACTGGAGGGGGGTAGGGTGTGTTCTCAGCCAGCAGAAAATTTGTGGGGAGAACTTTACCACAGTGTGAACTACTTTGCCCTGGCAGCAAGCCAGTAGATCACCAGAAAAGCTGTAAACACAGGGAGTAAAGAGTTTGACCCCCAAACGCTAGAGTCTCTAGGGACCTGACCACATCCACACAACAATCAGAGTGACTCAGCATGCTCTCCGAGTGCAACCACTGTGCAGATGTAGCACAGCCATTGCTGTCTTAGTGCTGCTTCACTGCTACTTCCTGTTGTCTGTAGAGTAAGCTTGGTAATATCATACTGCCCAAAAAGCAGACCACACTTTTTTTGGTTGTTGTTTGTTTGTTTTCTTTGTTTATTTTTTTGTCAAAATGAATAAAAAGTTAAAGCAAGCTCTAACTATAGATAGCTTTTATATTGCTAGAGACCAGACTTGAAAGCCTGAGGAAACTAAAAACAGATTGTCTCTAGATGAAACCCCAAAGGGGGATATGGTCTGATCCCTACCACACAAGGCTCTCATAGAAGAAATTAAAAAGTTTCTTATAAAAGAGGTAGAAGAAAAATGAGAAAAAGAAAGAGAAGCTTGGCAAGAGGGTCTGGATAAGTTATCCTGCTCATTAAAAGATACAGTGGATAAAGAAATCAACTCCCTGAAAAATAGAATTAGTGAATTGGAAAAAGTAAATAGCTCTCTAAAAAATGAGATTGGGCAAAATGAAAAAAAAAATCCATAGAACAAACCAACTCATTTAAAAACTCAATTGGACAATTATAAAAAGAAATAAATTGAAAAAAAAGTTAAATACCTACTTGGGAAAACAACAGACTGGGAAAATAGATCTAAGAAAGATAATCTGAGAATTATTGGACTTCCTGAAAATTATGATGAAAAAAGAGCCTAGACACTATTGTTCAGGAAATCATCAAAGAGAATGGCTCAGATGTTATAGAAACAGAGGGTAAAGTAGACATTGAAAGAATTCATCAATCACCTACTGAAAGAGATTCCAAAATCAAAACTCTAAGAAATATTGTGTCTAAATTCCAGAACTATCAGACCAAGATAAAAATACTACAAGCAGCTTAAAAAAAACAAAACAAAAAAAAAAAAAAAACAATTCAAATACAGAAGCTCCACAATAAGGATTACTTAGGATCTAGCAGCATCCACATTAAAGGATCAAAGGGCCTGGGATATGATATTCCCAAAGGCTAAGGAACTTGATATTCAGCCAAGAATAACTTACCCAACCAAAATGAGCATTTTTTTCCAGAGAAGAAGATAGACATTCAATGAAATAGGTGAATTTCATCTATTTCTGATATAAAAAAAAAAAAAATTACGGAATTAAACAAAAAGTTTGATCTCCAAATATAGGACTCAAGAGAAACATAAAAAGGTAAAAAGAAATCTTGGGAACTATATTTCTGTTATGAGTATACATAAAGAATGCATGTATAATTTGCTTTTACTGTTATAATATAAAAAAGAAGCTAGACGTACCATAAATTGTACCATAAAGGAAATTGTACCATAAAAAGGGTAAAGTAGGGCTATTACATCTCATGAAGAGGCAAAGGAAACCTATTATATCTGAGGGAAAGAAGGGAGGGGGATGAACTTAGTGTATATATTACTCTCATCAGAATTGGCTTAAAGAGGAAAATATTAGACATACTCAATTTACAGAGAAACTTTTCCCACCTTATTGAAAAGTGGGAGGGGGAAAAGTGAAAAGGGAAGGAGTAACCTAAGTAGAAGGGAACACAGAAATTGTGAGGAAAACGGTTAAGAAAAGGGGAGGAACTCTAAGGTGTGAAGAGGGATCCTAAAGAGGGAGAGCTGTGTGAAATAAATGGTGCTCACAAGTTTGATACTAGGGAGGGGTGGGGTAAGTGGAGAGGAAAGGAGAAAAGCATAAGCTGAGGTTAGCAAGATGGCAGGAAATACAGAATTAATAATTTTAACCAAAAATGTGAATGGGGTAAATTCCCCCATAAAGAGGAAGCGGTTAGCAGACTGGATTAAAAGCCAGAATCCTACAATATGTTGTTTAAAGGAAACACACTTGAAGCAGGACGATACATACAGAGTAAAGGTAAAAGAATTGGAGCAGAATCTACTATGCTTCAGGTGAATTCAAAAAAGCAGGGGTAGCCATCCTGATCTCAGATCAAGCAAAAGCAAAAATTGATCTAATTAAAAGAGATAAGGAAAGGCACTATATCTTGCTAAAGGGTAGCATAGATAATGAAGCAATATCAACATTAAACATATGTGCACCCAGCAGTGTAGCATCTAAATTCTTAAAGTAGAAGTTGAGAGCTGCAAGAAGAAATAAACAGCAAAACTAAAATAGTGGGAGATCTGAACTTTGCACTCTCAGAATTAATAAAACCACAAAATAAATAAGAAAGAAGTCAGAGAGGTAAATAGATTATTAGAAAAGTTAAATATGATAGATCTTTGGAGAAAACTAAATGGAGACAGAAAGGAGTACACTTTCTTTTCAGCAGTTCATGGAACCTATACAATAATTGACCATATATTAGGACATTAAAAACCTTAAATTCAAATGCAAAAAGGCAGAAATAGTAAATGTATCCTTTTCAGATCACAATGCAATGAAAATTACATTCAATTAAAAGCCAGGGGAAAATAGAACAAAAAATAATTGGAAACTAAATAATTTCATGCTAAAGAATGCTTGGGTGAAACAGCAAATCATAGATACAATTAATAATTTCACCCAAGGAAATGACAATAATGAGACATCATACCAAAATGCATGGAATACAGCCAAAGCAGTAATAAGGGGAAATTTTATATCTCTAGACGCCTACTTGCATAAAATAGAGAAAGAGAAGGTCAATGAATTGGGCTTGCAACTAAAAAAGCTAGAAAAGGAGCAAATTAAAACCCTGGCATCAGTCACTAAATTTGAAAAAATTTGAAAAAAAAAAAAAAAAAGGGAAAATGTAACGTGCTCTCCTGGCAGTTACAATTACTAGTCTGTCCTAGACCCACCAGAGTACCTTTGACCACTGTCCTTTGCAGTGTGAGCTCTACCCGGCTCGCCTCCTCTGAGGCCTTCTAAGGTCTCTGGCCACAATCTCTTGAATCTATAGCTTAATAACCGGTAGCGCACTCAAGAACAACCACGTGTAATCTTAAAAGCCTTTATTATACCTACTCACATAATGCCCTAACTGATGCCCTGACTTGTTGGTTCCCTGGTGAACACCTGGTCAGAAGACCCATGTGTTCACTACCAAAACCCTTACCTCTTTCGGCTACCCATCTTGGCTTGGCCACCCAGGCTAGGAGCCAGGGTGAACAGCACGAGGTTAAAGAGGGCAGTTGCTGCCTGCAGTGGGCTTATATAGGGCCTGTGAGGTCACACACACAGCCAATCAGCGAGAGAGTCACCCATTACGAAACTATCTCAATATGGCCAGGATCCCGCCCAAGGGCAGTCCTAATACTTCTGGGCCTCAATCTCCCGATGCACTGTGTCCGCCCATTTAAAGGGCCCTTACAATTCCCTTTCTCTTGTTTTGCGGGAACCGCACATCTCATCAAGCTAAACTTTTAGCACCAGCTATAGTTCACTTGATCCATGAGATGACAGAGTGTTATGCCCAAGGAGGTACAAAGCAGCAAATCAGTAAACAGAAGTATGACAATGAGAACCAGGCTCAACAGTGGCCCAAATGTTCAACCCATTCATCAAAGTCATACTCGAGATAATAGGCCAAAGAGATTGGATGCCAATGAGGTAGGATGTCAACACTGAGGTGGGAAGTCAACAAGGTAAAACATCACAATTCTAGTTAACAAATATCAGTAGGTAGATTGTCACAATTCTAGTTACATTTATCACAGTTCTAGACCAATTCTAGTTTCTTACAATTTTCTGTTGCACTTGTCACAATCCTAGAGCAATTCTAGTTTATCACAATTCTCAATTGCATTTTTCACAATTCTAGAACAATTCTAGCTTATCACAATTCTCTATTGCACTTTTCACAATCCTAGAGCAATTCTAGTTTATCACAATTCTCAATTGCACTTTTCACAATTCTAGAACAATTCTAGCTTATCACAATTCTCTATTGCACTTTTCACAATCCTAGAGCAATTCTAGCTTATCACAATTCTCTATTGCACTTTTCACAATTCTAGAACAATTCTAGTTTCACAGGTGCACATAAGCAGTCATGTCCAGTAACATTGTCTCAATAACAATGGCAGGTGGGTGTGTTGGTTTTTCACCCACTAATTTAAAAGCATAGTCCTTCAATAGAAAGCATAGGGCAAAGCCTCTTCCCAGGCCACCATATGGCAAGTGGCCACGGGAGAAGCAAGCAGGCCCATTGTCCATTTACAGTCTTTATATTGCGTATCACCCAAAACAGTCCATTTCAGCTGCAACACTGGAACTGTGTCTGGTGTCTCTGGTCACGGTCAGGAGGGGCATCGCTGCCATCAGCGTCTGAAGGGCTGCTGACATCTGGCTGGTCTCTCTGGACTGTTGTCTGGTCCTTCTCTTGGATCCCCAGGTTACAAATGTCTCTGGTGGGGATGAACTCTGCTGCTGGATCTGCACCTAGGAAGGAATGTCCCCGGGGGCCCAACTTGGGCCTTTCCAAATGCCATCCAGGCCTTTCCACATCACAGTGGAAACAAAGTTGTTGGCAAAAAGATTAACAAGTCAGACAAAAGTCAGTCTGTCACTTAGCTGCACTTTCTGTGTATGCCCGAAGTGCATTGCTAAGGTAAAATGCAAAGAATTTTAAAATGCAAAACCAAAATAGATTAAAAATATAAAACCAAAATAACTTTAAAATGTAAAATCAAAAATGTTTAAAAATGTAAAATCCAAATTTAAAAATTGTAAGCAATCACATATCCCAAAATTCCCTTCTCTTGTTCAGAAGAGAATATCTTGGGGATAGTCTGTGCAGTAATGACTTTACTAGAACACTCGGCTATATCCCTGAATTCTTTTGCCTAAAAATCAAAGTTTGAGTTTCTGATACCGAATTGTACTCCAGGAGTGTGAATCAATAAATCTGATATTTTCCTCCTGGGTCAAAGATCACACACTGTCTATTTATTCTAGTGATTAAAACAGCAATTTTCCAACCCATTCTAGACATAAACACTGTTTTATAAGTACCCGTAGGGGGTTGGGAAATCAAGCTCACCTGTGGAAGTGGAAAATCCACGAGGTAAGAAAAGAGGAGTTTCAACTCTCCAAAGACGATCCTAGCAGTTTTATAAGTATAAAACTCCACTCTCTCTAACTGCAAGGTCTTATCCCTGTAAGGTTTCTTAGAAATTAACTGAACTGTATTTTCAAAACTTTTCTGATTATACTCAATACCCCACAATTCCTTTTTGCCTTGGGGCATAAAGCCTACTCCTGTCCTTTGAAATGAAGACACAGGAGTTTTAAATGGATTAATGGGCAGTGCTGATAGTATTATCGCCCTTCCTTTTCCTCCTCCCCCTTCTCCCTTGGCCCAAGAAGGTGAGGCAGAGGGAAGAAGAATTGGAAAATTCCCCAAAGGCTGATTTAAGATCAAACCTGAGCTTTGCACATAAAAAGAACTAAACTTCTTCTCAATGAAAGAGTAATCAATAAATTCCTTAAAACAACAATGCACAAGGTAAACCAACAAAACGCTAAGAAGAATTTCTACAACTGAAGTCCATGTGATTCGTTTATTTCCTTCCTTAGTTTCTGCCACTGGTTTGAACTCTTCCTGTTCTATCTGTAGTAACCTAGCTTTTTCTTCTTTCTCTATCTCCATCTGTAGTTTAACCTGCAATTCCAGCAACTCTTGCTGTGGCATTTTATACTCTCTACTGTCATACAATCGCATTAGCTCTAGGTTGCTCCCTCTCCTAGCTCTATTTACTGGGTGTGGGGATAGCCTTTGTGGAGCTTGATTACAAGCTTCCTGCTGTTCTTCAGTGGTGATCTTTGTTAAAAGATCTTCCATCTGGCTCTTTAACCTCTTGATATAAGCATTATGTTCAGCTGTGTCCTTGAGTCTGATCCCAGAGTTACCTGGGTCCATATTGCTTCTCTGTCTTCCCTCCTAAGTGGCGTTTCTACCGGATCTTTCAGAATCTTAATTCTGAATATTAAATATTTTCAAAACCTGATAATTCCTTATGTGTCCACGTTGAGCGCCATTTAGGGCTAGAACTGAGCAATGCACTTGGATGATGAAGCACGTGAGACTAATTGCCAATTGGACGGTTCCCTATTAACTTGTTTAAGGTTGACCCTCCCCAGCTGTTCTGTGCTGACTTGATTGGTGAGACAAAGAGAGGGAAGTGACTTGTGTGGGAGGAGCAAGAGAAACTTGGGTGGTGGAACTCACGCTCATTTGCACTCGTGACCGGGCGTTGGAGGCGAAGGTAAAGATCTAGAATAAAGACGTTTAGTGATCCTGACTCTTGCTGATTTCTGGAAAGATAGAGTTCCAGCATTTGGCGTCCAACGTGTGGCTGGCACCCTACTTCCACCGAAGTCCCCCTGTGACCAGGAGATTAGGTGAGTATTCTAATAGAAATAAGGAACTTACCTTGTTAAGGACTAAATCAGCAATCTCTAGTAACTGAGATGGGGCAGATGTTAGGTAAATCCTGGGCCTCAGCTGACCCTGCTCCAACCCCAGCCCCTGCCTCATCTAGCAATGCTATAGAGGATATAATTAAGATAAGTGATGAGAAAAGTTTACTTGTTCCCATCCCACAAATGAATAATCTCTTACACTCATTGATTCGCACGTCCCCTTGGTTCTTAAATGAAGAAAAACTACGTATAGATAAATGGAAGCTAGTGGGACTTGAAATGAAAGAATTTTACTCAAAAAATGGGAATTGTCAAATTTTCCCAGAGGTATTTTACCTATACAACTTGATTCTATTAGACTTAAGCTATCAAGAAGAGTTTAGAAGAAGGAAGAGTTCTAAAAAGGCTCAGAGAAGGAAGCGTGAGGAACAAAAGATAGAAGATAGGCAAACTCAGGACATTGCCAGAGGGCAAGGGGATTTGAATGAGGAATCTGAGGGTGTAGACTCTGATTGTCCTGAAGAAATTTCAACCCCACCTAGAGAGCAGATTATTGATCAGCCCACATCCACTCCACCTTCAGGGATGGAGGGAGGAGGAGTAGTGGGAGGGGCGGTGACCTCATCAGCGCCCCCCCCTCCTCCCACACAGAGCCCCCCCTCCCAACAACTGCCCACTCCTGTAACTAGATTAGAAAGAGGGCTTATTGAAGCAATTGAAAATGGAAAAGAAGTAGATAATGATTTCAAACTTCAAATTTTTCCCATGATTCAACAGCGTAATTCTGCAGGTCAAGAGAGTAGAAGATATGCTCCTTTTAATATGGATGTCCTTAAAAACCTGAAAAAATCTTGCACTGTCTTTGGGGCTACATCAGATTATGTTAAGATGTTAATACACAATTTGGCTTATGAAACCTTAACCCCTAGTGACTGGAAAGTCATTGCAAAAGTGTGCTTAGAACCTGGACAAAATTTGTTGTGGCTTTCTGAATTTACTGAGCTCTGTAGAATTCAAGCCCAACAAAATAGTCAAAATGCAGCTAATACTTCCATCACCTATGACCTACTAATGGGTATAGGTTCTTATGCAGACGCTTTGGTACAGATTAATTACTCCATAACAGCATTTGAGCAAATTTCTGCTGCTGCTATCAAAGCATGGGCTTCTCTCCCCAGTAAAAACTACAAGGGTGAGACCTACACAAAAATTGTACAGGGACCAAATGAACATTTTGCTGATTTTGTGGCATGTTTGCAGACAGCTGTCATACAGGCAAATGGTGAAAATGAAGTAACAGACACTTTGGTGAGGCAACTTGCTAGAGACAATGCCAATGAGGTTTGTAGAAGGATTATACTAGGACTACGTAAGGATGCTCCTTTAGAGGAGATCATAAGACGCTGTGCCGCAATGGGCACAAATACCTTTTATAGCCAGGCTATGGTGCAGACTTCCCAAGATCCCAACATGGGGAGACAGGATCCCTTTTGGCAAGGGGTTTCCCGAGAGACTCGTCAATGCTTTCAATGCGGTAAAGTAGGCCATCTGAAAGCTCAATGTTGGCACAGAGACAGAGTGAGAAGACAGGCTGGGAGAACAAGACCCAAAACCCCATGTCCAAAATGCAACAGAGGACTCCATTGGGCCTCAGAGTGTAGACTGATTCAGGGAAACGGGATGAGGGGCCCAGCTCCAGGGCCCCAAGCAAAAAACACTTGGGGCATGATGGCAGCCGATGCCACACCCAGAGAGTGCCTCCAAGTCCAATACCCAGACATGACCAATCAGCAAGGAAGCCATCTGAGGGGAGAAAGGGATTACACAATCAGTCAGCCAGGAAGCAACATGATGGGAGAAAGGGACTACAATTAGGGAGGATAGAGTTGTATGCAGCTGGGACAATTGAGATACCCCCTGGAGAGGTGAAATCTGTTCCTCTCCAACCTATGGATCCCTTGCCTCCAGGCACAGTAGGCTTGACCATTTCACCTCCTGAGAGTACTTACAAGACAGTGTTCATTCATACACTGATGTGGGAAACTGGGGAATGTGTAGATAATATCCCAGTCACTAACACAGGGAGACAATGTGTGACTTATCAACCAGGGGAAGTAGTAGCATCGGGTTTATTGATACAGACTCCTAATAAGCAACCTGGTGACAGTCACCCATGTTCGGACTCCAAGCAGAAAAACCCAGGAATATACTGGACAGCAGCTGTGACAGCTGACCGACCTATGCTCACCATCTATATAAATGGCATAGCATTAGAAGGACTGGTGGACACAGGTGCAGATCGCACAGTCATTAGAGGTGCCAACTGGCCCAGTCACTGGCCAAAGACTAAGGCAGACACCTACATGTCTGGGGTAGGAGGATCAATAGCAGCTGAAGTTAGTGCTACCCCTTTAAGATGGGTATTTGAAGGTGAAACAGGAGTTTTTACTCCTTTTATAGTTGAAAAAATCCCCATCAATCTGTGGGGAAGAGACATTTTACAACAATTAGGGTTAAAAATGAGTACTTCGGTTTTTTAGGCAGGGCTGCTGTTGAAGGCCTGCCAACACTTTCACCTGTTCCTATCCAGTGGAAAACTGATACACCAGTGTGGATAGAACAGTGGCCCTTAGATAACAATAAAATTCAGGCCTTACTAGATATAGTACAGGAACAACTTGATCAAGGACACTTACAACCTTCTCTAAGTCCTTGGAATTCCCCAGTATTTGTTGTAAAAAAGAAATCTGGAAAATGGAGGATGTTGACTGATTTAAGAAAGGTAAATGAACAGATGGAAACTATGGGAACTCTTCAACCTGGACTTCCATCTCCTACTCAGTTGCCTAGAGAATGGCCTCTGTGGGTTATAGACATTAAGGATTGTTTCTATTCTATCCCTCTAGATAAGGAGGATATGAAAAGATTTGCCTTTTCAGTGCCCAGCGTTAACTTAGCTGAGCCTTATAAAAGATATGAATGGACAGTTTTGCCACAGGGAATGAAAAACAGCCCTACTATGTGTCAAATGTATGTTGCTGCTGCTCTTAGTCCAGTAAGAAAAGCATTTCCAAAAGTAATGTTATTACATTACATGGATGATATATTGGGATGTGCACCTGAGGAACAAATGTTAGAAGCATGTCTACAAAAAACCATAGAAACACTAAGGAATTATAAATTGCACATAGCTCCAGAAAAGATTCAAAGACATGCTCCTTTTCAATATTTAGGATATGAAGTATATCCTAAGGTGCTTACAGTACAAAAACTCTCCTTAAGAACAGAGAAGCTAAACACCTTAAATGACTTCCAGAAATTGATAGGAGATATCCAATGGATGCGTCCCGTGCTAGGCTTGACTACCTGTCAATTGCAACCATTATATGACATTTTAAGGGGAGACAGTGCTTTAAATTCACCACGCCAGCTTACAAAAGAAGCTCAAGAGGCTTTGAGACAAGTTGAACTGGCTTTATCCAATGTGGTTGAAAGAGTCACTCAAAAACCCTTGGAAATATCAGTTTTTGCTACACAAGAGGCCCCCACAGCAGTCCTTCATCAAGGAGACAGTGTGATAGAGTGGGTGAACCTCCCAGCACAACCAGAACAAAGCCTTATTCCTTACCCAGTGCTTGTGGCTAGAATTTTATTAAAGGCCATTAAACGAGCAGTACAATTATCTGGGACAAGACCTGACAAGATATATACCTTTTATACTAATGCACAAGTTAATGTGTGCTGCGAAACCATCCCAGAGTGGCAAATTTTATTAGCCATGGCTCCAAATTTTGCACACGGGTCTCCATTAAAGATAACCAGACTGCTACATAATTGGCAATGGATTCTTGAAGAAAAGGTTTCTAAAGTTCCTCTTAAAGGACCAACTATCTTTACAGATGCATCCAAACATAATATTTGCGCTGTGTATTCTCGTGACTTAACTATAAAGAGAGTAATCAGAACTCCTTTTCAGTCCACTCAGCAGAATGAATTGTATGCAATCATTCTAGCTCTTGCTTATTATCCGGGAGACATAAATATAATATCTGATTCAGCCTATTCAGTAGGTGTGGTACAAAGAATTGCCACAGCCCAAATAAAATTTGTAGCCTCCAATATATATCAGCTCTTTAAAGAGCTTCAAGAGCAAGTGAGAAAGCATCCAGGTAAGATTTATATTTTGCATGTCCATTCCCATAGTGGACTTCCAGGTCCTATTTTTGATGGTAATTCAAAGGCAGATAGCCTTCTAACCATGCTGGCCAGTACTCCTTTATTTCAAGAAGCACAAGAGTCTCATTCTAAATATCATCAGGCTGCCCGAGCTTTACGTTTGCAGTTTGGAATAACAAGAGAAGAAGCTAGGAGCATAGTAAAAGCCTGTACAGCTTGCCTTCCTTTCCATGCTCCTACACTCCCTCCAGGGAAGAACCCTCGTGGTTTGAGACCTAATGAAATTTGGCAAATGGATGTGACCCATTATAAATCTTTTGGTCGTCTATCTTTTATCCATGTCGTGGTAGACACCTTTTCAGGATTCACATTTGCAATACCAGCAGCAAAAGAGACAGCCCGAGTGGTCACTGAATTCCTTATACAAGCATTTGCAATTATGGGCGTGCCACAAGCAATAAAAACAGACAATGGACCTGCATATACATCTAAACATTTTACACACTTTTGTGCACAGTATAAGATTTTACACACCACGGGCATACCCTTTAATCCTCAAGGGCAGGCAATAGTAGAGAGAAGAAACAGAGATATTAAGACACTCCTCCAAAAACAAAAGAAAGGGGGAGCCACGGGTAACCCTAGAGAACTTCTAAATTTAGTTCTCTATACCATTAATTTTTTAATTTTTGACAAAGATGCACTGGCTCCAGCAGACAGGTTTTATAACTCACCGGAAGGGCAGTGTCCAGTGCGAGCAGCTCCACTGTCTTTAGATAATCGCCAAGTGATGTGGAGAGACCCAGAAAGTGGTGAATGGAAGGGACCAGATAGGTTAACTGCTTGGGGGAGAGGGTTTGCTTGTATCTCTACAGATGGAGAAGGAATCAGATGGGTGCCAACGAGCCGTATTCGCCTTGTCCATCGGAGAGAGACAGAGCAGACCCTTGAAACGAAGGAGAAGGCCCAAGAAACATCGGGTGGTTCCGTTGCTGACTGTGCCCACCACTGAAAGAACCTGGCAGTTATGGCGTTTGACCCATGGACATCAAAAACTGTTGGACTTGAAAATCCTCAGAAATCATTGGATTCTCTGAGACATCATAAGACTATTGTAGGACTTGAAAGTCTCAGGAATCATTGGATTCTCTGAGACATCATAAGACTATTGTAGGACTTGAAAGTCTCAGGAATCATTGGATTCTCTGAGACATCATAAGACTATTGTAGGACTGAAATCCTCAGGAATCATTGGATTCTCTGAGACATCATAAGACTATTGTAGGACTGAAAGTCCTCAGGAATCATTGGATTCTCTGAGGCATCATAAGACTATTGTAGGACTGAAAGTCCTCAGGAATCATTGGATTCTCTGAGGCATCATAAGACTGTTGTAGGACTGAAAGTCCTCAGGAATCATTGGATTCTCTGAGGCATCATAAGACTGTTGCTGGACTTCAAAAACTTGTGGGGATCATTGGATTCCCTAACAGTGAAGCAATGGATAATAGATTGGTTTTGGACTATTTCTTGGTTGCTGAAGAAGGGGTATGTGTGTCTGGTGTCTACATACCCTCCTTCTAGGACTTCTGGAAATCTCTTACAATACCATGTTGATTTATATTGTTTGTTATATCACTATTTGCATGTACAATTCCTGTTTGTTACACCACATCGAGTCTGCACTGATTGTGGGGAGAGTCACCACTAATAGCCTCTGCGTTATTGCTATGTGCTTGTGTAATAACTCCCATGCTGATGGGTTTGTGCATACTTGTCTCTAATAAGGCCCTTCAATCCAGAAACCCGCTAGCAAATCCCCACTTCTCTTTGGTGCTTCTCATCTCCCTTCCTGAGATGTCAGGGAGGGCGTGATTATCTCCTTTTTAGTGCTTTCATCTCCCCTCCTGAGAAGTCAGGGGGGGCGTGATCACGTCCTTTTTGGGGTTCTCATCTCCCTGAAAGGTCAGGGATGGCGCGACCTCCTGTGGTCTAAAACAAAAGAAAGCGGGAGATGTAAAGGGCTAGAACTGAGCAATGCACTTGGATGATGAAGCACGTGAGACTAATTGCCAATTGGACGGTTCCCTATTAACTTGTTTAAGGTTGACCCTCCCCAGCTGTTCTGTGCTGACTTGATTGGTGAGACAAAGAGAGGGAAGTGACTTGTGTGGGAGGAGCAAGAGAAACTTGGGTGGTGGAACTCACGCTCATTTGCACTTGTGACCGGGCGTTGGAGGCGAAGGTAAAGATCTAGAATAAAGACGTTTAGTGATCCTGACTCTTGCTGATTTCTGGAAAGATAGAGTTCCAGCAGGAAAACTTGCCACTAATGAAGAGGAAATTAGAGCAATAGTTAGGAGTTACTTTGCCCAACTTTATGCCAATAAATTCAATAACTTAAATGAAATGGATGAATACCTTCAAAAATATAGCTTACCCAGATTAACAGAGGAAGAATTAAATTGGTAAATAAGTCCCATTTTAGAAAAAGAAATAGAACAAGCTATTAATCAACTCCCTAAGAAAAAAATCCCCAGGGCCAGATTGATTTACATGTGAATTCATTTAAAGAACATTTAAAGAACAGTTAACTCTAATGTTATATAAATTATTTGAAAAAATAGGGATTGAAGGAGTCCTATCAAATTTCTTTTATGACACAGACATGGTACTGATACTTAAACCAGGTAGTTTGAACACAGAGAAAGAAAATTATAGACCAATTTCCCTAATGAATATTGATGGAAAAATCTTAAACAAAACCTTAAATCTTAACAAACAAAAATCTTAAATAAAATATTAGCAAAAAGATTACAGAAAATCATCCCCAGGATAATACACCATGATCAGGTAGGATTTATACCAGGAATGCAGGGCTGGTTCAATATTAGGAAAATATTAGGAAAATTTATTAGCATAAATGACTATATCAATAACCAGATTAACAAACACCATATGATCATCTCAATAGATGCAGAAAAAAGCATTTGATAAAATCCAACATACATTCCTATTAAAAACACTTGAGAGAATAGGAATAAGTGGACTTTTCTTTAAAATAGTCAGGAGCATTTATTTATTTATTTAAAACTGTCAGTAAGTATCCAATGGAATGGGGATAAAGTAGAACCATTGCCAATGAGATCAGGAGTGAAACAAGATTGCCCACTATCACCATTACTATTCAATATTGTATTAGAAATGCTAGCTTCAGCAATAAGAGTTGAGAAAGAGATTTAAGGAATTAAGGAAGGTAATGAGGAAACCAAATTATTAGCAAACCCCAGAGAATCTACTAAAAAGGTATTAGAAATAATCCACAACTTTAGCAAAGTTTCAGGCTACAAAATAAATCTGCATAAATCCTCAGCATTTTTATACATCACCAACAAAATCCAACAACAACAGATACAAAGAGAAATTCCATTTAAAATAACTGTCAATAGCATAAAATATTTGGGAATCTATCTACCAAAGGAAAGTCAGGAGCTATGTGAACAAAACTAGAAAACACTTTCCACACAAATGAAGTCAGATCCAAACAACTAGAAAAATATTAAGTGCTCTTGGATAGGCTGAGCAAATATAATAAAGATGACAATACTAGCTAAACTAATCTGTTTATTTATTGCTCTACCAATCAGACTTCCAAGAAACTATTTTGATGACCTAGAAAAAAATAACAACAAAATTCACACGGAAGAATAAAAGGTCAAGAATT